>NW_005199626.1:86549-88339 GCF_000372725.1 Emiliania huxleyi CCMP1516 | reverse complement strand
AGTGAGTATTCTTGATCGAAACCACGACGACACACACCAGTCGACTCGCATCGGTTGCCTCCATGAACGGCGGAGCTATTCTCGCGCCCACACCACACCTGGCTCCAACGTGGACACGCCCATAGCTGGGGACACTACTAGGTCACGCATGGCATCACAGAAGTTTTATCTCTGGGCCCCGAAAGGCATCTCTAGCAGTGTCGTTACACATGCCCCCTCCCCTCCTGGGCGCATGCGCCTCACGTCTCGCCAGAGCATAAGCCCTTGGCGTGTGGCGAGACGAGTTTTTCGCCATCGCCGCGAGCAGCAAGCCGCCCGCCGCAAACAGCCGGAGGCCTCGCCGCGGCACTGGCTGCGCCGCGGTCCCGCACCCGTCGACGCAGCTCCCCCCGCGGAAGACCGCGCGTAGCGACGTCTTGACGATCGAGATGAGCGTGCCTGAAGCTCGCCCACCTACTGCCCCTGAGAGTTGGTTACGAGTGGGATCAGCTCCCCCCCTTGGGATCGAAGCCGCCACAACCTCACACCCAACATCCCAGGCGGGATCAGAAGGGGACTCCACACCGGACACCGCCCGGGCACAGCCCCCCTACCCGTCGGATCGCACAGAGGGCTCCCTCGGAGCAGCCCACACACAATCACGCATCGGCAGATTGAGTGCCTGAGTCAGGCAGACAGCACAGACAAGAGGAGAGAGAGGAGAGAGAGAGAGAGAGGAGAGAGGAGAGGGTGAGGGTGTGAACACACGTGAGGAGTGGGGGAGGGTGTCTGTGGTGGGCTGTAGTCCTACTACGTGGTTACAACCACGCGCCCCTCAGGAGCTTAAGGTAGAGCTGAGCGTCCAAGACGCCTCGGTGCCACCCACCGGCGTGAAGACCATCCGGATCTACCGGGTTCGCCCTCCGGACGCACCCGTCCCCGCGATGGCCCACGGTCCTCCGCCGCCTGGTTGACCCCCTGCCTCCCGGTTGACCCCCACTCCTCGTAGTCCATCCTGAACTAAACTCAAAGACCCACCACGCCTCCAGCCTCCACCTCCACCCGCGAGCCGCCACCGCTGCCGCCCGCTACGCCGCCCGCCGCGTCAGATAGCCGCGACGCGCAAATCACTTGTGGTATTTTTTCGTCCGAATTCGAATTCGATTTCTTTTTGCGAGGGGATTTGCGAGCTCGTCTTTGAGATCGAGGCGGCTCCCGGTCGAGCAACCCGTGGAGTCTCTAAGAGGCCAGCTGCCGCGCCCGCCGCCCAGCTCGAGGGCCGGGGCCCGCGCCGCTGAGCCCGCCCCCCGCCCCTCCCTGCCCTCGCCCTCCCCTCCCGCTCCCTCCCCGCCCGCGCGACGCGTGCAGAGGCTCGCGCCGCCGCCCGAGCCGCGCCTCCGCCCTCTGATCCCCGGCCAACATGATTGCGAGCCACCGCGCCCGCGCCGCGCCCTGCCGCGCCACGCCCGCGCCAGGGCTCCGGGCCTGCGCCGCCCGCTCCGCGCTGAGCGCCGTCCGTCGGCCGCCGCCGCATCCTCGATTTCTCCCTCCGCTCATCGGACTGCCTCCGTCCGATCAGGTGCCGAGTCTGAGGTGCGCCTCGCTCTTCATCTAGATGCCTCCACCCTTCCAACCCGTCCCCACAAAGAAACGCAAACACAGCCCACTTCCCTGGCGGGGCGCGTACCACGGCTTCGCACGAGTCGCGCGGCCTCATGAGCGTCCAAGCCCCGGCACAACTCCACGAGGGCCTTCGAGGTCCCATGTATTGCGACGCCGGCCGAACGTCGCAAGCCGCGCGACGCCGTCTG
>NW_005199626.1:24408-82651 GCF_000372725.1 Emiliania huxleyi CCMP1516 | reverse complement strand
GCCGCCGCAGCCCTCGCCACCGCCACCGTCTCCGCCGCCACCGTCGCCGCCGCCCTCGCCGCCGCCCTCGCCGCCGCCACCGTCTCCGCCGCCGCCCTCGCCGCCACCGCCCCCCCCGCCGACGTCGGCCCCAGGTCGCCCTTCCTGGCGGGAGCACGTCCACCTCGGTGGCGGACGTCGACGGGGACGGGTTCATGGACATCGTGGTCGGCAACCAAATCTTCTTTGGGAGCGCGGACGGGAGGACCTTCTCCGAGGTCGCCCTTCCTGAATGGAGCATGTTTCTTGAAGGGGGCGTGGCGGACGTCGACGGGGACGGGTTCATGGACATCGTGGTGGGCAAGTACGGCGAGTGGGCAAGTATGGTGGGCGAGTACATCCTCTTTGGGAGCGCGGACGGGAGGACCTTCTCCGAGGTCGCCCTCCCCGGAGGTCGATGCATGTACTATGACTATGATGATAGTACATGCATGAACTGGAGCAGAAGCACTTCCTCCACCTCGGTGGCGGACGTCGACGGGGACGGGTACATGGACATCGTGGTCGGCACCAAAGACCAAGAGAACCAGATCCTCTTTGGGAGCGCGGACGGGAGGACCTTCTCCGAGGTCGCCCTTCCTGGAGGGAGCAGGGACACTCGCTCCACCTCGGTGGCGGACGTCGACGGGGACGGGTTCATGGACATCGTAATCGGCAACTACGACCAAGAGAACCAGATCCTCTTTGGGAGCGCGGACGGGAGGACCTTCTCCGAGTTCGCCCTTCCTGGAGAGGCCGCGAACCGGTTCGCCCTTCCTGGAGGGAGCAAGTCCACTATCTCCACCTCGGTGGCGGACGTCGATGGGGACGGGTTCGTGGACATCGTAATCGGCAACGAGAACCAAGAGAACCAGATCCTCTTTGGGAGCGTCTGCTCACGCGGAGGTGCACAGCTCCACGGCAAGAGCTGGTGCTTCAAGTGCCCTTCCTTCATGGGACTCGCGGGCACCTCCTGCGTCGAGTGCCTCCCCGACTTTGTGCAGCAGCCCGGCGTCGGAGAGCTCTGCGCGACAGACCCCTGCCCCCTCGGCGAGCGCCCGCTCGGCAGCGACGCGTGCACTGCTTGCAAAGACAAGCGGGGCGTCTTCTACAACACCAGCGTCGCAGCGGCGCGCACAGAGAGCGACCCCACCACCTGGATCCAGCCCAGTTGCGTCGAGTGCCCCACAGGCAGCTTTGCAGACGGTGTCGCCGTCGACGAGTGCTTTGCTTGCCCTGCGGGCGAGTACCAGGACCTCACCGGCCAGGCCGCGTGCACGCGTTGCCCTGCTGGCCAGTTCCAGGCTGAGCGAGGCCAGACGTCATGCGACACGTGTGCCACGGGCGGATACTGCGACGCCGCCGCGACGTGCGGCGGCGGCTTCACGCCGTGTCCAGCAGGTACCTACAACGAGGGGCAGGGCAGCAGCTCATCCGATGACTGTCAGCAATGCCCCCCCGGCACCTCTAGCCCGACCACCGGCGCAAACAGCAGCGAGACGTGCGCGAGCTGCCGGGCTGGAACATACGGCGACGCCTCCGGGCTGAGTGAGTGCAAGGACTGTCCTGCGGGCCGTTACCAGAACGACACGGGCGCGACCTCCTGCCGCGACTGCGAGGCGGGAAGCTACTGCCCCGTTGGGGCCTCTGCGCCACTGCCCTGCCCCGCCGGGACGCATATCAACCCCTCGCTTCTCGTCATGACGAGCAAGGACGACTGCATCACCTGTCCGGCCGGCACGTTTTGCCCGACCGGCTCTGATGACGCAATCGATTGCGCGCCGGGCACCTTCACCGCTCTCGCCAGACAGGGCATCTGCCAGAGGTGCCCTGCCGGCGAATATCAGGACTCGAGCGGCGCCACCAACTGCATCGCGTGCGTGCCGGGCCATTACTGCGCCAAGGGCGCCTCTGCGCCGCTGCCGTGCGAGGCTGGCAGCTACTCGAGCGCCACCAACCTCACCGACGCGAGCGAGTGCACCGCCGCCTTGCCGGGCCACTTCGCCACCACCGGCTCCACGCAGCAGACGGCGTGCGCCAAGGGGTCGTACACGGACGCGTACGGGCAGGGCGCGTGCACGCCCTGCGCCGGCGGCACGTACCAGGACGAGGAAGGCAAGACGGCGTGCGAGCCGTGCGAGGCGGGAAGCCACTGCGCTGTTGGCGCGGCGGCGGCGCTGCCGTGCGAGGCTGGCAGCTACTCGAGCGCCACCAACCTCACCGACGCGAGCGAGTGCACCGCCGCCACGCCGGGCCACTTCGCCACCACCGGCTCCACCGAGCAGACGGCGTGCCGCGAGGGCAGCTTCGCCAACGGCATTCGCAACGACGCGTGCGAGCTGTGCCCCGAGGGGTACTTCCAGAACGAGACCGGCAAGGCCGCCTGCGTCCGCTGCGCTGCTGGCAAGTTTTGCCCGGTGGGCTCGTCGCGCGAGCTGGACGCGCAGTGCGCGGCGGGCACGTACGCGAGGCTGACCGACCGGAGCGGCGACCCCGATTGCCTCGCCTGCCCCGCCGGCTCGTCGTGCGGCGGCGGGGCGGCGCCGCCCTCCGAGTGCTCGCCGGGCTCTTTCGCCGCCACGGCCGGCCTCTCCGAGTGCGCCAGCTGTGCGGGCGGGACGTACCAGGGCGAGTCGAACGCGACGAGCTGCCTTCCGTGCGTGGAGGGCAGCTACTGCGCCGAGGGCGCGTCGGCGCCGCTGCCGTGCGTTGCGGGCAGCTACTCGACCGCCACCAACCTCACCGCCGCGGGCGAGTGCACCGACGCCTCGCCGGGCCACTTCGCCACCACCGGCTCCACGCAGCAGACGGCGTGCGCCAAGGGGTCGTACACGGACGCGTACGGGCAGGGCGCGTGCACGCCCTGCGCCGGCGGCACGTACCAGGACGAGGAAGGCAAGACGGCGTGCGAGCCGTGCGAGGCGGGAAGCCACTGCGCCGTTGGCGCGGCGGCGGCGCTGCCGTGCGAGGCTGGCAGCTACTCGAGCGCCACCAACCTCACCGACGCGAGCGAGTGCACCGACGCCACGCCGGGCCACTTCGCCACCACCGGCTCCACCCAGCAGACGGCGTGCCGCGAGGGCAGCTTCGGCAACGGCATTCGCAACGACGCGTGCGAGCTGTGCCCCAAGGGCTACTTCCAGAACGAGACCGGCAAGGCCGCCTGCGTCCGCTGCGCTGCTGGCAAGTTTTGCCCGGTGGGCTCGTCGCGCGAGCTGGACGCGCAGTGCGCGGCGGGCACGTACGCGAGGCTGACCGACCGGAGCGGCGACCCCGAGTGCCTCGCCTGCCCCGCCGGCTCGTCGTGCGGCGGCGGGGCGGCGCCGCCCTCCGAGTGCTCGCCGGGCTCTTTCGCCGCCACGGCCGGCCTCTCCGAGTGCGCCAGCTGTGCGGGCGGGACGTACCAGGGCGAGTCGAACGCGACGAGCTGCCTTCCGTGCGTGGAGGGCAGCTACTGCGCCGAGGGCGCGTCGGCGCCGCTGCCGTGCGTTGCGGGCAGCTACTCGACCGCCACCAACCTCACCGCCGCGGGCGAGTGCACCGACGCCTCGCCGGGCCACTTCGCCACCACCGGCTCCACGCAGCAGACAGCGTGCGCCAAGGGGTCGTACACGAACGCGTACGGGCAGGGCGCGTGCACGCCCTGCGCCGGCGGCACGTACCAGGACGAGGAAGGCAAGACAGCGTGCGAGCCGTGCGAGGCGGGAAGCCACTGCGCTGTTGGCGCGGCGGCGGCGCTGCCGTGCGAGGCTGGCAGCTATTCGAGCGCCACCAACCTCACCGACGCGAGCGAGTGCACCGACGCCACGCCGGGCCACTTCGCCACCACCGGCTCCACCGAGCAGACGGCGTGCCGCGAGGGCAGCTTCGCCAACGGCACCCGCAACGACGCGTGCGAGCTGTGCCCCGAGGGGTACTTCCAGAACGAGACCGGCAAGGCCGCCTGCGTCCGCTGCGCTGCTGGCAAGTTTTGCCCGGTGGGGTCGTCGCGCGAGCTGGACGCGCAGTGCGCGGCGGGCACGTACGCGAGGCTGACCGACCGGAGCGGCGACCCCGAGTGCCTCGACTGCCCCGCCGGCTCGTCGTGCGGCGGCGGGGCGGCGCCGCCGTCCGAGTGCTCGCCGGGCTCTTTCGCCGCCACGGCCGGCCTCTCCGAGTGCGCCAGCTGTGCGGGCGGGACGTACCAGGGCGAGTCGAACGCGACGAGCTGCCTTCCGTGCGTGGAGGGCAGCTACTGCGCCGAGGGCGCGTCGGCGCCGCTGCCGTGCGTTGCGGGCAGCTACTCGACCGCCACCAACCTCACCGCCGCGGGCGAGTGCACCGACGCCTCGCCGGGCCACTTCGCCACCACCGGCTCCACGCAGCAGACGGCGTGCGCCAAGGGGTCGTACACGGACGCGTACGGGCAGGGCGCGTGCACGCCCTGCGCCGGCGGCACGTACCAGGACGAGGAAGGCAAGACGGCGTGCGAGCCGTGCGAGGCGGGAAGCTACTGCGCTGTTGGCGCGGCGGCGGCGCTGCCGTGCGAGGCTGGCAGCTACTCGAGCGCCACCAACCTCACCGACGCGAGCGAGTGCACCGACGCCTCGCCGGGCCACTTCGCCACCACCGGCTCCACCGAGCAGACGGCGTGCCGCGAGGGCAGCTTCGCCAACGGCATTCGCAACGACGCGTGCGAGCTGTGCCCCGAGGGGTACTTCCAGAACGAGACCGGCAAGGCCGCTTGCGTCCGCTGCGCTGCTGGCAAGTTTTGCCCGGTGGGGTCGTCGCGCGAGCTGGACGCGCAGTGCGAGGCGGGCACGTACGCGAGGCTGACCGACCGGAGCGGCGACCCCGAGTGCCTCGCCTGCCCCGCCGGCTCGTCGTGCGGCGGCGGGGCGGCGCCGCCGTCCGAGTGCTCGCCGGGCTCAGTCGCCGCCACGGCCGGCCTCTCCGAGTGCGCCAGCTGTGCGGGCGGGACGTACCAGGGCGAGTCGAACGCGACGAGCTGCCTTCCGTGCGTGGAGGGCAGCTACTGCGCCGAGGGCGCGTCGGCGCCGCTGCCGTGCGTTGCGGGCAGCTACTCGACCGCCACCAACCTCACCGCCGCGGGCGAGTGCACCGACGCCTCGCCGGGCCACTTCGCCACCACCGGCTCCACGCAGCAGACAGCGTGCGCCAAGGGGTCGTACACGAACGCGTACGGGCAGGGCGCGTGCACGCCCTGCGCCGGCGGCACGTACCAGGACGAGGAAGGCAAGACGGCGTGCGAGCCGTGCGAGGCGGGAAGCCACTGCGCCGTTGGCGCGGCGGCGGCGCTGCCGTGCGAGGCTGGCAGCTACTCGAGCGCCACCAACCTCACCGACGCGAGCGAGTGCACCGACGCCTCGCCGGGCCACTTCGCCACCACCGGCTCCACCGAGCAGACGGCGTGCCGCGAGGGCAGCTTCGCCAACGGCATTCGCAACGACGCGTGCGAGCTGTGCCCCGAGGGGTACTTCCAGAACGAGACCGGCAAGGCCGCCTGCGTCCGCTGCGCTGCTGGCAAGTTTTGCCCGGCGGGATCGTCGCGCGAGCTGGACGCGCAGTGCGAGGCGGGCACGTACGCGAGGCTGACCGACCGGAGCGGCTACCTCCGACTGTCCTCGACTGCCCCGCCGGCTCGTCGTGCGGCGGCGGGGCGCCGCCGCCCTCCGCTGCCCTCCGCCACTCTCCGCCGCCGCCGCCGCCCTTGAGGGACCGCCGCCTCCGCCTGTCCGCCTGCTCCTCTGCCACACCGCCTTCTCTGCCGTCAGTTACGTCCATCAGCCCTTCGTCGCCGAGCGTCTGCCGTCCCTCTCCTCTGCCAGCCAGCTGCCGCGCGTGTCCAAGCATCTTGAGCCCGCTTCCCGCACCCCACCCCGCCCCGCAGGCTGATCGACTTTGTCCCCCGTCCCCCATCCCTCTCATTTCAGACCCCGTACACCTCCACAAAGCGAATATAGCTGTTTGTGCACATGCAATGCAAGGGCCCGTCTCAACCTTCATGATGATGCGACTTGCACAGGACAACTCGATCATGGACAACATCGACTACAAAGCGAAGGTTGGCTTCGTGCCGGCCAGCGACGGAGGCCGAGTCACAATCGTCCTCTCGTTTGCGTCGGAATCCCCTTCGCTCCTCGGAGCCGAGGTGCCTGTCTATGCGCGTGTTCATCCTATCAGCGCGATCTCCCGTCCCAACGCCGCCGTATCGTCCCTGGCCCACAGGCGTGCGGCGCCAAGAACGCCCTCGTGAAGGACGTCCCCGCAAAGTCTGGCGCGGAGGCCTCCGACGAGAGCATCATCAAGAAAGACCCTTCGGCAGAGGCGCCCGCCGCGGGCACGGTCGACTCGGCCAAGGCCAAGGCCAAGGCCGTCGGCATCCCGCCCGAGAGCGAGCCCAGCCCGCTCAAGGACGGCATTGACGCGGGCGGCGGCAACGTCGCGGGCGAGTCTTCGCCGATGAAGTCCTTCGCGAAGGTCGGAATCGTGCCGGCTGACGACGGCCGCATCACGATCGTCATCTCCGAGTCGGTGTCGCCTTCGCTCCTCGGAGCCAAGGTGCGCGTGCGCACGCCAGGATTGTGATCATCCCTCTCCCGTCTCCGAAAGCCTGCGCGTACTCTCCCTCGCCCACAGGCGTGCGGCGTCAAGAGCGTCAAGGACATCTCCGTGGCGAAGTCTGGCACGGAGGACGTCCTCAAGAAAGACCCGGCCGCGGTAAAGGCGCCCGACGCGGGCGCGGTCGACTCGGACAAGCCCAAGGCCATGTTCGCCACCCACGCGCCGAGCCCGCCCGCCGTTTTCTGGTCCAAGTTTACGCCCCTCAAGAAGGACATCCCTGCGGCAGAGTCTGGCGCGGAGGCCTGCGTTGACGAGACCGGCGTCATCAAGAACGACCCGGCGCTCAAGCCGGCCACCAAGGTCGCCACGGCCCTCAAGCCGGCGGCGGCCGGCGGCGCGCCGCTGCCGTCGATCAAGGACTTTCCGGAGAAGAAGCCCGCCGCCCCGGCGGCGAGCGCCTGGCATTGTGCGCGCCGGCGTCTGCCGGCCCACTCTGTGAACTCCATCCCGCATTCGACGCGTAGGGCGACTGGAACGTTTCGAACAAGGAGACGGCCGCCCCGACGGTGAGCACCTCCCAGCAGAAGCACCCGCGGGTATTGCGGGGACACGCGAGTCCAACAGGCGGGCACTTACATTGACCCTGTGACCTCTCGTCTGCCGCACGGCACGCGCGCGCAGGTCATCGACGGGTGGAAGACCCCCTCCCCGCTCCGCAAGATCGAGCGCAAGGGCGAGCCCAACCTGATCGACCGCTCCAAGAAGACCACCAAGAACCCAACCCCGATCGGCCGCGTCGACCCCAACGGGTTGGGCGAGCCCAACCTGGTCGACTGTTCCAAGAGCACCACCCCGACCGACCCACCGACGGCCCCCAACGGCGTCACCACAAACGCCCCGGCTCTCACGCCGGTGGCGACCGGCGGCGCGCCGCTGCCGTCGAGCGAGGAGGTTCCGGAGGAGACGCCCGCCGCGGCGGCGAGCGCCTTGCATTCTGCGCCGTGCGTCTGCCGACCCACCCCTTGACCCACCCCGCTTTCATTGATGCGTAGGGCGACGCCGACTGGACCGTCTCGGCCAAGGAGTCTCCGCCAGCGGAGAAGCTCGCCCCGGCGGTGAGCGCCTCGCACGCTGCGGTGCAACGCAGAGCCTCAACTGTTGACGCACCCACCGCTTGCGCGTGCGCAGGGCATCCCCGACAGGACCACCCCGTCGAACCCGCGCCGCAAGAAGCGCCGCAAGAAGGGGCGCAAGGGCGCGTCCGCCCCGATCGTCCGCGCCAAGAGCACCGCCCCGGTCGGCGGCAACAACCGGTTCGGGGCCCTGCTCGGAAGGGACGGCAACGAGGGCATCCTCGGCGGCACCGGCAAGGTGCCCCGCGGCTCCACGCCGTCGACCACAGACTCGGTGCTCGCCGCCTGCATACATGCGGCCTCCCCCCCCGCTCGCCGCTCAACCGCCAGTCTCCCGCCCTCCTGTTCAGGGCGCGACGGCCAACGTCGAGACGACCACGATTACCACGCCGTGCCCCGAGGGGTACTACCAGGACCAGCCCGCCGCCGCCGCCTGCGTCCGCTGCGCTGCTGGCAAGTTTTGCCCGGTGGGGTCGTCGCGCGAGCTGGACGCGCAGTGCGAGGCGGGCAAGTACGCCAGGCTGACCGACCGGAGCGGCGACCCCGAGTGCCTCGACTGCCCCGCCGGCTCGTCGTGCGGCGGCGGGGCGGCGCCGCCCTCCGAGTGCTCGCCGGGCTCTTTCGCCGCCACGGCCGGCCTCTCCGAGTGCGCCAGCTGTGCGGGCGGGACATACCAGGGCGAGTCGAACGCGACGAGCTGCCTTCCGTGCGTGGAGGGCAGCTACTGCGCCGAGGGCGCGTCGGCGCCGCTGCCGTGCGTTGCGGGCAGCTACTCGACCGCCACCAACCTCACCGCCGCGGGCGAGTGCACCGACGCCTCGCCGGGCCACTTCGCCACCACCGGCTCCACGCAGCAGACGGCGTGCGCCAAGGGGTCGTACACGGACGCGTACGGGCAGGGCGCGTGCACGCCCTGCGCCGGCGGCACGTACCAGGACGAGGAAGGCAAGACGGCGTGCGAGCCGTGCGAGGCGGGAAGCCACTGCGCTGTTGGCGCGGCGGCGGCGCTGCCGTGCGAGGCTGGCAGCTACTCGAGCGCCACCAACCTCACCGACGCGAGCGAGTGCACCGACGCCACGCCGGGCCACTTCGCCACCACCGGCTCCACCGAGCAGACGGCGTGCCGCGAGGGCAGCTTCGCCAACGGCATTCGCAACGACGCGTGCGAGCTGTGCCCCAAGGGCTACTTCCAGAACGAGACCGGCAAGGCCGCCTGCGTCCGCTGCGCTGCTGGCAAGTTTTGCCCGGTGGGCTCGTCGCGCGAGCTGGACGCGCAGTGCGCGGCGGGCACGTACGCGAGGCTGACCGACCGGAGCGGCGACCCCGAGTGCCTCGACTGCCCCGCCGGCTCGTCGTGCGGCGGCGGGGCGGCGCCGCCCTCCGAGTGCTCGCCGGGCTCTTTCGCCGCCACGGCCGGCCTCTCCGAGTGCGCCAGCTGTGCGGGCGGGACGTACCAGGGCGAGTCGAACGCGACGAGCTGCCTTCCGTGCGTGGAGGGCAGCTACTGCGCCGAGGGCGCGTCGGCGCCGCTGCCGTGCGTTGCGGGCAGCTACTCGACCGCCACCAACCTCACCGCCGCGGGCGAGTGCACCGACGCCTCGCCGGGCCATTTCGCCACCACCGGCTCCACGCAGCAGACAGCGTGCGCCAAGGGGTCGTACACGGACGCGTACGGGCAGGGCGCGTGCACGCCCTGCGCCGGCGGCACGTACCAGGACGAGGAAGGCAAGACGGCGTGCGAGCCGTGCGAGGCGGGAAGCCACTGCGCCGAGGGCGCGGCGGCGGCGCTGCCGTGCGAGGCTGGCAGCTACTCGAGCGCCACCAACCTCACCGACGCGAGCGAGTGCACCGACGCCACGCCGGGCCACTTCGCCACCACCGGCTCCACCGAGCAGACGGCGTGCCGCGAGGGCAGCTTCGCCAACGGCACCCGCAACGACGCGTGCGAGCTGTGCCCCGAGGGGTACTACCAGGACCAGCCCGCCGCCGCCGCCTGCGTCCGCTGCGCTGCTGGCAAGTTTTGCCCGGTGGGGTCGTCGCGCGAGCTGGACGCGCAGTGCGCGGCGGGCACGTACGCGAGGCTGACCGACCGGAGCGGAGACCCCGAGTGTCTCGACTGCCCCGCCGGCTCGTCGTGCGGCGGCGGGGCGGCGCCGCCCTCCGAGTGCTCGCCGGGCTCTTTCGCCGCCACGGCCGGCCTCTCCGAGTGCGCCAGCTGTGCGGGCGGGACGTACCAGGGCGAGTCGAACGCGACGAGCTGCCTTCCGTGCGTGGAGGGCAGCTACTGCGCCGAGGGCGCGTCGGCGCCGCTGCCGTGCGTTGCGGGCAGCTACTCGACCGCCACCAACCTCACCGCCGCGGGCGAGTGCACCGACGCCTCGCCGGGCCACTTCGCCACCACCGGCTCCACGCAGCAGACGGCGTGCGCCAAGGGGTCGTACACGGACGCGTACGGGCAGGGCGCGTGCACGCCCTGCGCCGGCGGCACGTACCAGGACGAGGAAGGCAAGACGGCGTGCGAGCCGTGCGAGGCGGGAAGCCACTGCGCTGTTGGCGCAGCGGCGGCGCTGCCGTGCGAGGCTGGCAGCTACTCGAGCGCCACCAACCTCACCGACGCGAGCGAGTGCACCGACGCCACGCCGGGCCACTTCGCCACCACCGGCTCCACTGAGCAGACGGCGTGCCGCGAGGGCAGCTTCGCCAACGGCACCCGCAACGACGCGTGCGAGCTGTGCCCCGAGGGGTACTACCAGGACCAGCCCGCCGCCGCCGCCTGCGTCCGCTGCGCTGCTGGCAAGTTTTGCCCGGTGGGGTCGTCGCGCGAGCTGGACGCGCAGTGCGAGGCGGGCACGTACGCGAGGCTGACCGACCGGAGCGGCGACCCCGAGTGCCTCGACTGCCCCGCCGGCTCGTCGTGCGGCGGCGGGGCGGCGCCGCCCTCCGAGTGCTCGCCGGGCTTTTTCGCCGCCACGGCCGGCCTCTCCGAGTGCGCCAGCTGTGCGGGCGGGACGTACCAGGGCGAGTCGAACGCGACGAGCTGCCTTCCGTGCGTGGAGGGCAGCTACTGCGCCGTGGGCGCGTCGGCGCCGCTGCCGTGCGAGGCTGGCAGCTACTCGACCGCCACCAACCTCACCGCCGCGGGCGAGTGCACCGACGCCTCGCCGGGCCACTTCGCCACCACCGGCTCCACGCAGCAGACGGCGTGCGCCAAGGGGTCGTACACGGACGCGTACGGGCAGGGCGCGTGCACGCCCTGCGCCGGCGGCACGTACCAGGACGAGGAAGGCAAGACGGCGTGCGAGCCGTGCGAGGCGGGAAGCCACTGCGCTGTTGGCGCGGCGGCGGCGCTGCCGTGCGAGGCTGGCAGCTACTCGACCGCCACCAACCTCACCGACGCGAGCGAGTGCACCGCCGCCACGCCGGGCCACTTCGCCACCACCGGCTCCACCGAGCAGACGGCGTGCCGCGAGGGCAGCTTCGCCAACGGCACCCGCAACGACGCGTGCGAGCTGTGCCCCGAGGGGTACTACCAGGACCAGCCCGCCGCCGCCGCCTGCGTCCGCTGCGCTGCTGGCAAGTTTTGCCCGGTGGGGTCGTCGCGCGAGCTGGACGCGCAGTGCGAGGCGGGCACGTACGCCAGGCTGACCGACCGGAGCGGCGACCCCGAGTGCCTCGACTGCCCCGCCGGCTCGTCGTGCGGCGGCGGGGCGGCGCCGCCCTCCGAGTGCTCGCCGGGCTCTTTCGCCGCCACGGCCGGCCTCTCCGAGTGCGCCAGCTGTGCGGGCGGGACGTACCAGGGCGAGTCGAACGCGACGAGCTGCCTTCCGTGCGTGGAGGGCAGCTACTGCGCCGAGGGCGCGTCGGCGCCGCTGCCGTGCGTTGCGGGCAGCTACTCGACCGCCACCAACCTCACCGCCGCGGGCGAGTGCACCGACGCCTCGCCGGGCCACTTCGCCACCACCGGCTCCACGCAGCAGACGGCGTGCGCCAAGGGGTCGTACACGGACGCGTACGGGCAGGGCGCGTGCACGCCCTGCGCCGGCGGCACGTACCAGGACGAGGAAGGCAAGACGGCGTGCGAGCCGTGCGAGGCGGGAAGCTACTGCGCTGTTGGCGCGGCGGCGGCGCTGCCGTGCGAGGCTGGCAGCTACTCGAGCGCCACCAACCTCACCGACGCGAGCGAGTGCACCGACGCCTCGCCGGGCCACTTCGCCACCACCGGCTCCACCGAGCAGACGGCGTGCCGCGAGGGCAGCTTCGCCAACGGCACCCGCAACGACGCGTGCGAGCTGTGCCCCGAGGGGTACTACCAGGACCAGCCCGCCGCCGCCGCCTGCGTCCGCTGCGCTGCTGGCAAGTTTTGCCCGGTGGGGTCGTCGCGCGAGCTGGACGCGCAGTGCGAGGCGGGCAAGTACGCCAGGCTGACCGACCGGAGCGGCGACCCCGAGTGCCTCGACTGCCCCGCCGGCTCGTCGTGCGGCGGCGGGGCGGCGCCGCCCTCCGAGTGCTCGCCGGGCTCTTTCGCCGCCACGGCCGGCCTCTCCAAGTGCGCCAGCTGTGCGGGCGGGACGTACCAGGGCGAGTCGAACGCGACGAGCTGCCTTCCGTGCGTGGAGGGCAGCTACTGCGCCGAGGGCGCGTCGGCGCCGCTGCCGTGCGTTGCGGGCAGCTACTCGACCGCCACCAACCTCACCGCCGCGGGCGAGTGCACCGACGCCTCGCCGGGCCACTTCGCCACCACCGGCTCCACGCAGCAGACGGCGTGCGCCAAGGGGTCGTACACGGACGCGTACGGGCAGGGCGCGTGCACGCCCTGCGCCGGCGGCACGTACCAGGACGAGGAAGGCAAGACGGCGTGCGAGCCGTGCGAGGCGGGAAGCTACTGCGCTGTTGGCGCGGCGGCGGCGCTGCCGTGCGAGGCTGGCAGCTACTCGAGCGCCACCAACCTCACCGACGCGAGCGAGTGCACCGACGCCACGCCGGGCCACTTCGCCACCACCGGCTCCACCGAGCAGACGGCGTGCCGCGAGGGCAGCTTCGCCAACGGCACCCGCAACGACGCGTGCGAGCTGTGCCCCGAGGGGTACTACCAGGACCAGCCCGCCGCCGCCGCCTGCGTCCGCTGCGCTGCTGGCAAGTTTTGCCCGGTGGGGTCGTCGCGCGAGCTGGACGCGCAGTGCGAGGCGGGCAAGTACGCCAGGCTGACCGACCGGAGCGGCGACCCCGAGTGCCTCGACTGCCCCGCCGGCTCGTCGTGCGGCGGCGGGGCGGCGCCGCCCTCCGAGTGCTCGCCGGGCTCTTTCGCCGCCACGGCCGGCCTCTCCGAGTGCGCCAGCTGTGCGGGCGGGACGTACCAGGGCGAGTCGAACGCGACGAGCTGCCTTCCGTGCGTGGAGGGCAGCTACTGCGCCGAGGGCGCGTCGGCGCCGCTGCCGTGCGTTGCGGGCAGCTACTCGACCGCCACCAACCTCACCGCCGCGGGCGAGTGCACCGACGCCTCGCCGGGCCACTTCGCCACCACCGGCTCCACGCAGCAGACGGCGTGCGCCAAGGGGTCGTACACGAACGCGTACGGGCAGGGCGCGTGCACGCCCTGCGCCGGCGGCACGTACCAGGACGAGGAAGGCAAGACGGCGTGCGAGCCGTGCGAGGCGGGAAGCCACTGCGCCGTTGGCGCGGCGGCGGCGCTGCCGTGCGAGGCTGGCAGCTACTCGAGCGCCACCAACCTCACCGACGCGAGCGAGTGCACCGACGCCACGCCGGGCCACTTCGCCACCACCGGCTCCACCGAGCAGACGGCGTGCCGCGAGGGCAGCTTCGCCAACGGCACCCGCAACGACGCGTGCGAGCTGTGCCCCGAGGGGTACTACCAGGACCAGCCCGCCGCCGCCGCCTGCGTCCGCTGCGCTGCTGGCAAGTTTTGCCCGGTGGGGTCGTCGCGCGAGCTGGACGCGCAGTGCGAGGCGGGCAAGTACGCCAGGCTGACCGACCGGAGCGGCGACCCCGAGTGCCTCGACTGCCCCGCCGGCTCGTCGTGCGGCGGCGGGGCGGCGCCGCCGTCCGAGTGCTCGCCGGGCTCTTTCGCCGCCACGGCCGGCCTCTCCGAGTGCGCCAGCTGTGCGGGCGGGACGTACCAGGGCGAGTCGAACGCGACGAGCTGCCTTCCGTGCGTGGAGGGCAGCTACTGCGCCGAGGGCGCGTCGGCGCCGCTGCCGTGCGTTGCGGGCAGCTACTCGACCGCCACCAACCTCACCGCCGCGGGCGAGTGCACCGACGCCTCGCCGGGCCACTTCGCCACCACCGGCTCCACGCAGCAGACGGCGTGCGCCAAGGGGTCGTACACGGACGCGTACGGGCAGGGCGCGTGCACGCCCTGCGCCGGCGGCACGTACCAGGACGAGGAAGGCAAGACGGCGTGCGAGCCGTGCGAGGCGGGAAGCCACTGCGCCGTTGGCGCGGCGGCGGCGCTGCCGTGCGAGGCTGGCAGCTACTCGAGCGCCACCAACCTCACCGACGCGAGCGAGTGCACCGACGCCTCGCCGGGCCACTTCGCCACCACCGGCTCCACCGAGCAGACGGCGTGCCGTGAGGGCAGCTTCGCCAACGGCACCCGCAACGACGCGTGCGAGCTGTGCCCCGAGGGGTACTACCAGGACCAGCCCGCCGCCGCCGCCTGCGTCCGCTGCGCTGCTGGCAAGTTTTGCCCGGTGGGGTCGTCGCGCGAGCTGGACGCGCAGTGCGAGGCGGGCACGTACGCGAGGCTGACCGACCGGAGCGGCAACCCCGAGTGCCTCGACTGCCCCGCCGGCTCGTCGTGCGGCGGCGGGGCGGCGCCGCCCTCCGAGTGCTCGCCGGGCTCTTTCGCCGCCACGGCCGGCCTCTCCGAGTGCGCCAGCTGTGCGGGCGGGACGTACCAGGGCGAGTCGAACGCGACGAGCTGCCTTCCGTGCGTGGAGGGCAGCTACTGCGCCGAGGGCGCGTCGGCGCCGCTGCCGTGCGTTGCAGGCAGCTACTCGACCGCCACCAACCTCACCGCCGCGGGCGAGTGCACCGACGCCTCGCCGGGCCACTTCGCCACCACCGGCTCCACGCAGCAGACGGCGTGCGCCAAGGGGTCGTACACGGACGCGTACGGGCAGGGCGCGTGCACGCCCTGCGCCGGCGGCACGTACCAGGACGAGGAAGGCAAGACGGCGTGCGAGCCGTGCGAGGCGGGAAGCTACTGCGCTGTTGGCGCGGCGGCGGCGCTGCCGTGCGAGGCTGGCAGCTACTCGACCGCCACCAACCTCACCGCCGCGAGCGAGTGCACCGACGCCACGCCGGGCCACTTCGCCACCACCGGCTCCACCGAGCAGACGGCGTGCCGCGTGGGCAGCTTCGCCAACGGCACCCGCAACGACGCGTGCGAGCTGTGCCCCGAGGGGTACTACCAGGACCAGCCCGCCGCCGCCGCCTGCGTCCGCTGCGCTGCTGGCAAGTTTTGCCCGGTGGGGTCGTCGCGCGAGCTGGACGCGCAGTGCGAGGCGGGCACGTACGCGAGGCTGACCGACCGGAGCGGCGACCCCGAGTGCCTCGACTGCCCCGCCGGCTCGTCGTGCGGCGGCGGGGCGGCGCCGCCCTCCGAGTGCTCGCCGGGCTCTTTCGCCGCCACGGCCGGCCTCTCCGAGTGCGCCAGCTGTGCGGGCGGGACGTACCAGGGCGAGTCGAACGCGACGAGCTGCCTTCCGTGCGTGGAGGGCAGCTACTGCGCCGAGGGCGCGTCGGCGCCGCTGCCGTGCGTTGCGGGCAGCTACTCGACCGCCACCAACCTCACCGCCGCGGGCGAGTGCACCGACGCCTCGCCGGGCCACTTCGCCACCACCGGCTCCACGCAGCAGACGGCGTGCGCCAAGGGGTCGTACACGGACGCGTACGGGCAGGGCGCGTGCACGCCCTGCGCCGGCGGCACGTACCAGGACGAGGAAGGCAAGACGGCGTGCGAGCCGTGCGAGGCGGGAAGCCACTGCGCTGTTGGCGCGGCGGCAGCGCTGCCGTGCGAGGCTGGCAGCTACTCGAGCGCCACCAACCTCACCGACGCGAGCGAGTGCACCGACGCCACGCCGGGCCACTTCGCCACCACCGGCTCCACCGAGCAGACGGCGTGCCGCGAGGGCAGCTTCGCCAACGGCACCCGCAACGACGCGTGCGAGCTGTGCCCCGAGGGGTACTACCAGGACCAGCCCGCCGCCGCCGCCTGCGTCCGCTGCGCTGCTGGCAAGTTTTGCCCGGTGGGGTCGTCGCGCGAGCTGGACGCGCAGTGCGAGGCGGGCACGTACGCGAGGCTGACCGACCGGAGCGGCGACCCCGAGTGCCTCGACTGCCCCGCCGGCTCGTCGTGCGGCGGCGGGGCGGCGCCGCCCTCCGAGTGCTCGCCGGGCTCTTTCGCCGCCACGGCCGGCCTCTCCGAGTGCGCCAGCTGTGCGGGCGGGACGTACCAGGGCGAGTCGAACGCGACGAGCTGCCTTCCGTGCGTGGAGGGCAGCTACTGCGCCGAGGGCGCGTCGGCGCCGCTGCCGTGCGAGGCTGGCAGCTACTCGACCGCCACCAACCTCACCGCCGCGGGCGAGTGCACCGACGCCTCGCCGGGCCACTTCGCCACCACCGGCTCCACGCAGCAGACGGCGTGCGCCAAGGGGTCGTACACGGACGCGTACGGGCAGGGCGCGTGCACGCCCTGCGCCGGCGGCACGTACCAGGACGAGGAAGGCAAGACGGCGTGCGAGCCGTGCGAGGCGGGAAGCCACTGCGCTGTTGGCGCGGCGGCAGCGCTGCCGTGCGAGGCTGGCAGCTACTCGAGCGCCACCAACCTCACCGCCGCGAGCGAGTGCACCGACGCCACGCCGGGCCACTTCGCCACCACCGGCTCCACCGAGCAGACGGCGTGCCGCGTGGGCAGCTTCGCCAACGGCACCCGCAACGACGCGTGCGAGCTGTGCCCCGAGGGGTACTACCAGGACCAGCCCGCCGCCGCCGCCTGCGTCCGCTGCGCTGCTGGCAAGTTTTGCCCGGTGGGGTCGTCGCGCGAGCTGGACGCGCAGTGCGAGGCGGGCACGTACGCCAGGCTGACTGACCGGAGCGGCGACCCCGAGTGCCTCGACTGCCCCGCCGGCTCGTCGTGCGGCGGCGGGTCGGCGCCGCCCTCCGAATGCTCGCCGGGCTCTTTCGCCGCCACGGCCGGCCTCTCCGAGTGCGCCAGCTGTGCGGGCGGGACGTACCAGCGCGAGTCGAACGCGACGAGCTGCCTTCCGTGCGTGGAGGGCAGCTACTGCGCCGAGGGCGCGTCGGCGCCGCTGCCGTGCGTTGCGGGCAGCTACTCGACCGCCACCAACCTCACCGACGCGGGCGAGTGCACCGACGCCTCGCCGGGCCACTTCGCCACCACCGGCTCCACGCAGCAGACGGCGTGCGCCAAGGGGTCGTACACGGACGCGTACGGGCAGGGCGCGTGCACGCCCTGCGCCGGCGGCACGTACCAGGACGAGGAAGGCAAGACGGCGTGCGAGCCGTGCGAGGCGGGAAGCCACTGCGCTGTTGGCTCGGCGGCGGCGCTGCCGTGCGAGGCTGGCAGCTACTCGAGCGCCACCAACCTCACCGACGCGAGCGAGTGCACCGACGCCACGCCGGGCCACTTCGCCACCACCGGCTCCACCGAGCAGACGGCGTGCCGCGAGGGCAGCTTCGCCAACGGCACCCGCAACGACGCGTGCGAGCTGTGCCCCGAGGGGTACTACCAGGACCAGCCCGCCGCCGCCGCCTGCGTCCGCTGCGCTGCTGGCAAGTTTTGCCCGGTGGGGTCGTCGCGCGAGCTGGACGCGCAGTGCGAGGCGGGCACGTACGCCAGGCTGACCGACCGGAGCGGCGACCCCGAGTGCCTCGACTGCCCCGCCGGCTCGTCGTGCGGCGGCGGGTCGGCGCCGCCCTCCGAGTGCTCGCCGGGCTCTTTCGCCGCCACGGCCGGCCTCTCCGAGTGCGCCAGCTGTGCGGGCGGGACGTACCAGGGCGAGTCGAACGCGACGAGCTGCCTTCCGTGCGTGGAGGGCAGCTACTGCGCCGAGGGCGCGTCGGCGCCGCTGCCGTGCGTTGCGGGCAGCTACTCGACCGCCACCAACCTCACCGCCGCGGGCGAGTGCACCGACGCCTCGCCGGGCCACTTCGCCACCACCGGCTCCACGCAGCAGACGGCGTGCGCCAAGGGGTCGTACACGGACGCGTACGGGCAGGGCGCGTGCACGCCCTGCGCCGGCGGCACGTACCAGGACGAGGAAGGCAAGACGGCGTGCGAGCCGTGCGAGGCGGGAAGCCACTGCGCTGTTGGCGCGGCGGCGGCGCTGCCGTGCGAGGCTGGCAGCTACTCGACCGCCACCAACCTCACCGACGCGAGCGAGTGCACCGACGCCACGCCGGGCCACTTCGCCACCACCGGCTCCACCGAGCAGACGGCGTGCCGTGAGGGCAGCTTCGCCAACGGCACCCGCAACGACGCGTGCGAGCTGTGCCCCGAGGGGTACTACCAGGACCAGCCCGCCGCCGCCGCCTGCGTCCGCTGCGCTGCTGGCAAGTTTTGCCCGGTGGGGTCGTCGCGCGAGCTGGACGCGCAGTGCGAGGCGGGCACGTACGCGAGGCTGACCGACCGGAGCGGCGACCCCGAGTGCCTCGACTGCCCCGCCGGCTCGTCGTGCGGCGGCGGGGCGGCGCCGCCCTCCGAGTGCTCGCCGGGCTCTTTCGCCGCCACGGCCGGCCTCTCCGAGTGCGCCAGCTGTGCGGGCGGGACGTACCAGGGCGAGTCGAACGCGACGAGCTGCCTTCCGTGCGTGGAGGGCAGCTACTGCGCCGAGGGCGCGTCGGCGCCGCTGCCGTGCGTTGCGGGCAGCTACTCGACCGCCACCAACCTCACCGCCGCGGGCGAGTGCACCGACGCCTCGCCGGGCCACTTCGCCACCACCGGCTCCACGCAGCAGACGGCGTGCGCCAAGGGGTCGTACACGGACGCGTACGGGCAGGGCGCGTGCACGCCCTGCGCCGGCGGCACGTACCAGGACGAGGAAGGCAAGACGGCGTGCGAGCCGTGCGAGGCGGGCAGCTACTGCGCTGTTGGCGCGGCGGCGGCGCTGCCGTGCGAGGCTGGCAGCTACTCGAGCGCCACCAATCTCACCGACGCGAGCGAGTGCACCGACGCCACGCCGGGCCACTTCGCCACCACCGGCTCCACCGAGCAGACGGCGTGCCGCGAGGGCAGCTTCGCCAACGGCACCCGCAACGACGCGTGCGAGCTGTGCCCCGAGGGGTACTACCAGGACCAGCCCGCCGCCGCCGCCTGCGTCCGCTGCGCTGCTGGCAAGTTTTGCCCGGTGGGGTCGTCGCGCGAGCTGGACGCGCAGTGCGAGGCGGGCACGTACGCGAGGCTGACCGACCGGAGCGGCGACCCCGAGTGCCTCGACTGCCCCGCCGGCTCGTCGTGCGGCGGCGGGGCGGCGCCGCCCTCCGAGTGCTCGCCGGGCTCTTTCGCCGCCACGGCCGGCCTCTCCAAGTGCGCCAGCTGTGCGGGCGGGACGTACCAGGGCGAGTCGAACGCGACGAGCTGCCTTCCGTGCGTGGAGGGCAGCTACTGCGCCGAGGGCGCGTCGGCGCCGCTGCCGTGCGTTGCGGGCAGCTACTCGAGCGCCACCAACCTCACCGCCGCGGGCGAGTGCACCGACGCCTCGCCGGGCCACTTCGCCACCACCGGCTCCACGCAGCAGACGGCGTGCGCCAAGGGGTCGTACACGGACGCGTACGGGCAGGGCGCGTGCACGCCCTGCGCCGGCGGCACGTACCAGGACGAGGAAGGCAAGACGGCGTGCGAGCCGTGCGAGGCGGGCAGCTACTGCGCTGTTGGCGCGGCGGCGGCGCTGCCGTGCGTTGCAGGCAGCTACTCGAGCGCCACCAACCTCACCGACGCGAGCGAGTGCACCGCCGCCTTGCCGGGCCACTTCGCCACCACCGGCTCGACGCAGCAGACGCCGTGTGCCATGGGAAGCGCTGCCGCCGAGGCGCGCAGCGAGGCGTGCGAGCTGTGCCCCGAGGGGTACTACCAGGACCAGCCCGCCGCCGCCGCCTGCGTCCGCTGCGCTGCTGGCAAGTTTTGCCCGGTGGGGTCGTCGCGCGAGCTGGACGCGCAGTGCGAGGCGGGCACGTACGCCAGGCTGACCGACCGGAGCGGCGACCCCGAGTGCCTCGACTGCCCCGCCGGCTCGTCGTGCGGCGGCGGGGCGGCGCCGCCCTCCGAGTGCTCGCCGGGCTCTTTCGCCGCCACGGCCGGCCTCTCCAAGTGCGCCAGCTGTGCGGGCGGGACGTACCAGGGCGAGTCGAACGCGACGAGCTGCCTTCCGTGCGTGGAGGGCAGCTACTGCGCCGAGGGCGCGTCGGCGCCGCTGCCGTGCGTTGCGGGCAGCTACTCGACCGCCACCAACCTCACCGCCGCGGGCGAGTGCACCGGCGCCTCGCCGGGCCACTTCGCCACCACCGGCTCCACGCAGCAGACGGCGTGCGCCAAGGGGTCGTACACGGACGCGTACGGGCAGGGCGCGTGCACGCCCTGCGCCGGCGGCACGTACCAGGACGAGGAAGGCAAGACGGCGTGCGAGCCGTGCGAGGCGGGAAGCTACTGCGCTGTTGGCGCGGCGGCGGCGCTGCCGTGCGAGGCTGGCAGCTACTCGAGCGCCACCAATCTGACCGACGCGAGCGAGTGCACCGACGCCACGCCGGGCCACTTCGCCACCACCGGCTCCACCGAGCAGACGGCGTGCCGCGTGGGCAGCTTCGCCAACGGCACCCGCAACGACGCGTGCGAGCTGTGCGCCAAGGGGTACTACCAGGACCAGCCCGCCGCCGCCGCCTGCGTCCGCTGCGCTGCTGGCAAGTTTTGCCCGGTGGGGTCGTCGCGCGAGCTGGACGCGCAGTGCGAGGCGGGCACGTACGCCAGGCTGACCGACCGGAGCGGCGACCCCGAGTGCCTCGACTGCCCCGCCGGCTCGTCGTGCGGCGGCGGGGCGGCGCCGCCGTCCGAGTGCTCGCCGGGCTCTTTCGCCGCCACGGCCGGCCTCTCCAAGTGCGCCAGCTGTGCGGGCGGGACGTACCAGGGCGAGTCGAACGCGACGAGCTGCCTTCCGTGCGTGGAGGGCAGCTACTGCGCCGAGGGCGCGTCGGCGCCGCTGCCGTGCGTTGCGGGCAGCTACTCGACCGCCACCAACCTCACCGCCGCGGGCGAGTGCACCGGCGCCTCGCCGGGCCACTTCGCCACCACCGGCTCCACGCAGCAGACGGCGTGCGCCAAGGGGTCGTACACGGACGCGTACGGGCAGGGCGCGTGCACGCCCTGCGCCGGCGGCACGTACCAGGACGAGGAAGGCAAGACGGCGTGCGAGCCGTGCGAGGCGGGCAGCTACTGCGCTGTTGGCGCGGCGGCGGCGCTGCCGTGCGTTGCAGGCAGCTACTCGAGCGCCACCAACCTCACCGACGCGAGCGAGTGCACCGCCGCCTTGCCGGGCCACTTCGCCACCACCGGCTCGACGCAGCAGACGCCGTGTGCCATGGGAAGCGCTGCCGCCGAGGCGCGCAGCGAGGCGTGCGAGCTGTGTGCCCAGGGCTACTACCAGGACCAGCCCGCCGCCGCCGCCTGCGTCCGCTGCGCTGCTGGCAAGTTTTGCCCGGTGGGGTCGTCGCGCGAGCTGGACGCGCAGTGCGAGGCGGGCACGTACGCGAGGCTGACCGACCGGAGCGGCGACCCTGAGTGCCTCGAGTGCCCCGCCGGCTCGTCGTGCGCGGGAGGTGGCGCCGCGCCCTCCGAGTGCTCTCCAGGAACCGCAGCCAAGCCTGCTCAGGGCCAGTGCACCGTCTGCGGCCTCGGGACGTACCAGCCGGACTCCGGAGCCGCGGGCTGCCTCGAGTGCGCGCCGGGTACGTTCTGTCCGAGGGGAAGCAGCGCTCAGCTGCCCGCGAGCTGCCCCGCCGGTTTCTACAACGGGAAGGCGTTCACCACGCTGGAGAGCCTCGACGATTGCGTCGGTTGCGCGCCTGGCAGCTTCTGCGCCGGCGGCGCCGCGCAGCCAGCGCCTTGCGCTCCAGGCAGCATCGCCCCTTCGGCCAACATGTCTGCTTGCGAGCTGTGCCCGATCGGACGCTTCGCAGCCTCCACCATCGAGTGCGAGGAGTGCGAGGCGGGCACCTACGCGGCGAGCGAGGGCCTGTCGCAGTGTACGCCCTGCCCTTACCCTACCAGCTCCAAGAGAGGCGACGTCACCTGCTCCATCTGCAAGGAGGGCTTCTACCTGCAGGACGCGAGCGCCCTTCCGGATGACATCTTCCGCTTCCCGACCGAGCACTGTAAAGCGTGCCCGCCGAACGCCAACTGCGCGACTAATACCGCTCTCGAGACCCTCGGCGTCCGGCGCGACTACTGGCGCACCTCGCCCCTCACCACCGAGATTCACAAGTGCGACGCCTCCGACCACTGCAGCGGCTCGGGCGGCGCGACGGAGACCTCCCGCCGCCGTCTCGCGGCGTCTGGCGGCGCCGGCCCAGGCTGCGATCTCGGCCACACCGGCCCGCTCTGCGAGTGGTGCGTGAGCGACGAGCAGTACTTCAGCCGCGCGGAGCGAGGCTGCGTCGACTGCCCGACAACGGGGCGGTTCGGCATCCTGGCGGGGGTCGTCGTCGTTCTCGCGGGGACAGGGCTCGTCTTGTACCGCGTCCTCGCCCGCGCCGAGGCGTGGGGCCGCCTCAGAGCACGTCTTGACATCTGCGAGTCGCAGGTTCACACGCCCCTTTGCAGACGCACACACACCCGCAATCAAACCACACTACCGTGTCTTGGCTTAGGTTGGCTTCCAGCCCAAGTTCAAGATCCTGGTCAGCTTCTACCAGGTCGCCGCGACGCTCGGCCCCGTCTACGGCATCCGCTTGCACGAGGACTTTACGCGCTGGACCGACTTCATCGACGCGATCAGCTTTGATCTGCTCGGCCTCACCTACCCGGACGCGTGCATCGGCTCGATGGCTGAGCGGCTCCTGGTTGCCGGTCTGTGGCCGATCGCTTCTATCATGCTCGGAGGCGCCGCCATCGCCTGCTACGCACTCGCGGAGTGGCTTCTGTCTGGTCGCGCCGACAGCCTCCGTCGCGAATTTGTCCGCGCGACGCTGCGCCACCTGCTCTACTGGGCCATCCTCGTCGCCTACCTCGTGTTGCCCTCCGTCTCTCGCTCCATCTTCAAGGCGAAGCAGTGCGAGTCGTTTGACATCAACGCCTTCACCGGGGAGAGGCGCAGCTACCTCGTGGCCGACCTCGACGTGCTGTGTAGCCCCGACGACGACGAATTTCGCGGCCTCGACGCGTATTTCTGGGCCTTCTTCGCACTCTGGCCGGTGCTCGTCCCGCTAGCCTTCCTCGCGCTCCTGCTCTGGATTCGCCCCGCGGTGCGAGCGCAGCGTATTGGCCCCCTCGCCCGAGCCTGCCGCTTCCTCTGGCGCGACTACGACCCGCGCTTGCTCTTCTGGGAGGTCGTCGATCTGGGCCGCAAGCTCTTCCTCGCTTCGCTGGTGCTCTTCATCCAGACTGATGACGGCTCGAGCAAGCTCCTCCGCCTCGTCGTCGCCTCTCTCCTCTCGGCCCTCTACCTCGCCGTCCTCGCCCTCTCCCGGCCCTTCAAGCGTGACGACGACCTCTACCTCGCGTGCACCGCCAACCTGCTGCTCGCTTGCTGCTTCATCTCCGGCACCGTGATTCAGCTGTGCGAGAGCGCCGATGACATGTGCAAGACCCTCGTCGGCTTCGAGAGCGCGCGCGGCGCGAGCGAGTTTGTCGTCGTGCTCACCGTCGCAATGCTCATCGCATCGCTGCTCGTCGTCCTCTTCAAGACCGTCAGCGCCGTCCGCATGCCCACCGTACGCCTCACCTCCTCCGGCCGCCCCCCTGTCCTCGAGCTGTCCCCCGAGTGCCACTTCCACGGCTTCATCTCGCACTGCTGGGGGACCGGCCAAGACCAGACGCACACCGTCGTGCGGCGACTCCAACTTCTCCTCCCCGGCGTCCGGATCTGGCTCGACGTCGACAATCTCGACGACGTGGGAAGGCTGGAGGAGGCAGTAGCCGATGCAATGACCTTTCTCGTCTTCCTCAGCGCCGGATACTTCAGGAGCTTCAACTGCCGCCGCGAGCTGTACGCGGCGCTCGCCTCAAATCGGCCCTTCATCCCCATCTTCGAGGCCGACGTGGCAAAGGGCGGCGCCTCGATCGAGGCGCTGAAGGCCGAGTGCCGCGAAAACTGCGTCGAGGCCGCCCCTGCTGCCTACCCTAACTACAGCGGGCCAGGCGAGATGCTCGCGCGCGTGTTTGAGGAGGCGGCGCCGATCGTGTGGGTGCGGGTGAACGCCTTTCAGCTCGAGTCGCTCAAGGCTGTCGCGCTGCGGATGCTGCTGCACTCTCCTTTCTACGCGAGCCGCCCGGCCGAGCTCGCCGACGGCGTGATGGTACCCGGCCAGGCGGGCCCCGTTGCCTTCAGCGGCCCCGTCACCATCCTCGTGTGCCGCGGCAACGTCGGCGTCCTCGATTTGTCGGAGCTGGTCAAGACGGCGGCGGGGGAGGGGCGCGGCTCTACCGCCAGCGCCGAGGCGGTTACTGCGGTCGTGATCCGCGATGCGGAGGAGGCGCTCGAGGGAGCCAACGCGGCCCCGCTCTCCGGGCACGTAGTGTTCCTGCTCTACCTGAACGATAAGACCTTTCTGGACTACGGCGGCGTTGTCGCGCGCCTCGTGCAAGCGGCGATGGATCGGCGCATCGCCATCGCCATGGTCCACGAGCAGGACCCTAGCTTCGGCGGCGTTCCGTTCCGCAACTTTTTCCAGCAGACGCCGCAGGTGCTGCTGCAGCCGCCGTACAAGCTCTTCGACACGGTGGCGGTGCCGCTCTTCCCGGCTCCGGAGCACCGCACGGTGAGCTTGCGCCTCGTGCTGTGCAGCATGGGAGCGGTGCCGTGCGACGCGGGGCCGCTCCGGCGGCAGTGGCAGCTCCTCCGCCGCCACATGGCGGTGGCGCGCCTCGTGCGGCGGCGCCCCGCCGAGCGGCAGCAACTAGAGCAGCCGTAGAACTGCGGGGTGCTTGCGAAGCGCACACTTTGCGTGGATTTCCATGCGATTTCTTTTAATCGCGAGTCTTTTGGACTAGTGTTTCACTCGCTCGGATTCACTCCCATTGTACATTGGAGCGATTCTAAGATCAGGGTTGCCACTGGGCGAACATCGGCCGTCCCTCAGTGCTTCCAGCCTGCCCGCTTGAGTTTCCTCAATTGCTCGAATTTTGCTTAGTAGGAAAAAAATCCATATCATTGAAAGTAGCAGCCCAAAATCGCGGCACCCACTTCGATTTGGTCGATTTGGCGGCCCCCTCCCGACCGCGCCCCCGCCCGCCCCTGCCTCCCGGGGGCCCGGCCGCTACACCGCAAATTTGAAAGATCTTGATGAAAATCAGGCCCGACTGCAAATTTCTTCAAAATTTTCGCAGGCGCTCCGCGCCTGCAGATTTTGAAATAAATTCGACAAAATTGGTACCTGGCTAGAGGGCCCACAGCGTCCTAATCTAAAATCTGAGGATTCAGGATTGAGGGCTTGCTTCAGTGAGGCCAAAGTGAGTTTATGGATGGGTGAGAACGGTACGGGACACGAGGAGGCACGCGGACCGTCTCGTCGGTGACTCTGCTGCACGCCGTTTCAGAATTTTTCTCAGCGTGAGCGAGACGTGGAAGAGTGCCACCGTCGGGTAGGACGGGTCGGCCCGGAGTATCAGAGTAGCCGTCGTGGTCGCGGCGAGCAGCGCCGGCCACTCCGGCGCTGCGTCGGCAACGTGGGAGCATGTCCACCGCCACTTCGCGGTCGCAGCGCTGTTTGTCGCCCAAAACGCCGCATGTACCTCTGGCGGGCCAAAGATCGACTCGCATGTCGATTTCGACTTGACGGCGGCATGGAGGCATCACGTTAGAGGGTGCGCAGCGTCCCTAATCTAAAATCTGAGGATTCAGGATTGAGGCATCGCTTCAGTGAGGCCAAAGTGAGTTTATGGATGTGTGAGAACGGTGCGGGACACGAGGAAGCACGCGGACCGACTCGTCGGCGACTCTGCTGCACGCCGTTTCAGAATTTTTCTCAGCGTGAGCGAGACGTGGAAGAGTGCCACCGTCGGGTAGGACGGGTCGGCCCGGAGTATCAGAGTAGCCGTCGTGGTCATGGTGAGCAGCGCCGGCCACTCCGGCGCCGCGTCGGCAACATGGGAGCATGTCCACCGCCACTTCGCGGTCGCAGCGCTGTTTGTCGCCCAAAACGCCGCCTATCCCTCTGGCGGGCCAAAGATCGACTCGCATGTCGATTTTGACTCGACGGGGGCATGGAGGCATCACGTCTCCATGCCCCCGTCAAGTCGGAGCCAGTCTGCGGCGACCACAGCGCTCACCGCAGGGATAGGCGAGCTTTTCAGAGTCGAGCGATTGCGCGAAATCCCACAGTGGTGGATTTTGGGGCGCTGTGGGCCCCCTAACCGCTAACCTGGCCCAAGTCGTTAGACACGTGGAGACGCGAGGGTTTTGCCCCCCCTAGCCCCTTGCCCCACCACCTCGTGTGTGTGGAGAAGTTTACCTTAATACCTTACCTTACCAATCCGAATGGCCATCGATGTCCGGTCTGCATCATCTATCCCCCCGACTGTCTCCCGTGTGTCTCTCGCCCGCTCCGACGCTCTTGTCCCAAGCGGCCGAAGCGCGCCGAGAGACGCAGACCCCCCCCCCCCCCCTCCCCGCGCCCCACCCCCACCGCCGCTGTGCGTCGTGCTCCGCAGCCGCAGGGTCTGTTGCTCTCTGCCGTGCTCGCGCGGCGGTCCCGCAGGAACGCGTTTAAAAGAAGCAGCGTTTAAAAGAGTTTAGTCGGTCGGGCTTTCGATAGTTGAAAAATCGTTGGTTTTTTTTAAACATTGCGTAACCGCATATTTGATTTCATGAGGTCTCGGGCGTGCGGCCAGGGGCCCGTGTGGCGCGAGGAGAGGGCGGCGCGCTCGGCGCGCTGGCGGCGGTGAAGCCTCTCAGAGTGGGCGCTGGCTGGCCGAGGGCGTCGGGCGGGTGTGGGGCGGCACTCGGGCCGCCGGACGGGCCGTGGTGGCCCGTGTGGCGTTCGTAAGGGACTGTTTGGGCGCCCCGGCAGCCTCCCCGCCTGCGTGACCAGGGCCGGTTTGGCAGCGGTTTGGGCTGTGTGTGGGCTGGTCGCGGTAGGGGATATAGTGCTTGTTTATGGTCCCACTCACCACTCCCGGCCAACGGGGCCTCGCGGGGCGTCCTCGTTTGCAGTAAAAGGCCTCTGCCATCGCTCAGAGTCCCAAACCATGTGATCATCCGCGCCGCCGCGCCCGAGTAGTCTGCCAGATGTGACGTCGTCGGGGAGGGCGTCGTCATGGGCGCCAACGTCGTCATCCGAGCCCCTACGGCTGTCCATGGGCACGTCTGGGTGACCAGGGGCGGGGGCCGAGCCGTGAGTGCACCGCCGGGGCGAGCTTCTGGGTCCATGGGACCGCTGCCGGACCCATCCGAGAGCCTCTCCGGACACGTTCGCTCGACGGCCTAGTTGGCGGCCGATGTTCGACGACCAAAGCTCCGGACGCCGCGGCCAGAGGTCCGCCCACGGCCCCAGGACTCGTGGTGGGTGTGGGGCGTGCCTCACGAGGCGGAGAGGCCGCGTGAACGCCCGTAGAAGCTCGCGAAGTGCGGATTTGGAGCGCCGCGCCGGACCTCCGCCGGGGCCCGCCGGGACGCCGTATGGGCCTCGGGGTGCCCGAGAAGCTTAGAGGTGCGGTTTTTGCTTGTGTCTATCGGTTCATGTCATGGACCGGCCCTGGGAAGCCTTTGACCGCGCGCGGAGGGTGTTACGAGGCCGTGATGATTTAGCGGGAGGGAAACTGAGGCAGAACGACGACGGCATAGGCCTCTCGTACGATCAGAGCCGCCCTGGTGACTTTGCTGCGGATCGCTGGCCCAACCTGCTCGTGGCCTCCTCGGGCGGTGTCGGGCACATTCCGATACCCTTGATCAAGGGCGAGGTAAACGCCACGGCCGCGCAGCCTACTTTTGGCTCCGAGCGGGCACTGACATTCTTCGCAGGCTTGGCCGGCTCGCACCCGGTGCGTGCCCGGATCATCTCCAAGCTGCAGCAGCAGGTGGACACGACGGGCTGGCCGAGGCTGAAACGTCCTCAGGCCCCTCTCCCATTGAAGGCCTACATCCGTGCGATTTGTATCTGCTGGGGGAGCGGTCTATTGTGGAAGAAAAATGTTCTCAAAAGAAGAAACGTCACGGCCGCTGCACGCACGCCACGCCGCTGCGCAAATGGCAACCCCGCCTGAGGCGGCGGCGGCCGTGGCGCCCGAGGCCGCGGCGCCCGGGGCGACGGCGCCCGGGGCGGCGGCAGACAGCGCGCCCGGGGTGGCAGCCGACGGCGCGGCGGCTCCCGCGGCGGCCAACGGCGCAGCGGCGGCAGAGGAGGCTGCAAAGCGGCCGTGGGAGCCATCCGAGGAGGTGGAGCAGCTAAAGAAGGAGTACGCGCGCGCGAAGCGGCGGCGCAATCGCTGGAACGCCGGCAAGGCGCAGCCCGCCTCGGGCGAAGCTGCCGCGCCGCCGCCGCCGCTCAGCGAGGAGAAGATGGTCAAGCGGATTGAGCTGCTCAAGGAGCTTCTCACGCTGCCCGAGGCGCGGGGGGCGGAGCGCGAGCGGCTGCTCGAGGCGCGCCTCGACTACGTCCGCCGCTGGTGCATCCAAAAGTACCCCCGCGCTGACTTTGGGCCGGGAGACCGCATGTCGGTCAAGCTCATCTTGCCAGACCACATGCCCGGTGGTGCGCTCAAGCTGGTCGGGCTGATCATCGGCCCTCGCGGCAACACGCAGAAGCGGATGCAGGAGGAGACCAACTGCACCATCGCCGTGCGCGGCAAGGGCACCCGCCGGCTGGGCGACCAGGTGCGCGACGAGTCGGACAACGACCCGCCGCACGTGCTGATCCGCGGGCCGACCAAAGAGCGGCTCGAGCAGGCGCGGCGCCTCATCGAGACGCTGCTCGACTTTACGTCCGAGGAGGGGGAGCGGATGAGGAACGAGGCGAACCACGAGTTGCACGTGCTCAACGGCACGGTGCGGGAGGACAAGCCGCTCCTCGACATGGCCAAGGTGCTCGCGGGAGAGAAGGCGTCGCAGGCGACCCTCTCGCACGCGTCCAAGCTCGGCGGCGCTTTCCGCCCGCCCGTGCCGCTCGGCGCCTCCTTCGTCGGCGCGGGAAACATCGGCGGCACCGCCGCGCCGCCGCCGCCCGCCGACGACGAGGAGTACGCCAAGTTCATGTCTGAGATGTCGGGCATGGGCGCCGACGGCCAGCCCGCGCAGCCAAAGCTGCAGCCGCCTCCGCCGCCGGGCGGGATGGCAGCGCCGGGCGGGTTGGCCCCCGGAGGAATGCCGCCGATGCCGCCGATGCCGCCGTACGGCGCCCCTCCCCCGCCGCCGGGCATGCCCCCGGGAGCGCCGCCGCACCCGGCGGCAGACACGGCGGCGGCGTACTACGGGTACTACGGCGGCGCGCACCCCGGCATGGCGGCGCCCCCCGGCTACTACCCACCCTACGGCATGCCGCCGCAGCAGCCGCCCCCGCCGGTAGGCATGCCACCGCCACCGGGGTACGGCCAGCCGTCGCCGTCAGGCGCGCCGCCGCCGCCACCACCGCCTCCGCCGCCGCCTCCGGCCTGAGGGTCGCCGCCCGTCATCGCGCGCTGCCAGTCTTCGCGACCGGTCCTATTCATGCGCGACCAGCGCAGCGTGCGGCTCCCACGCACGTGCGCAGAACCGGCCGAGGCCAGCCGTAGTGAAGAGGTGAGTGTTGCCCTAGAGTAGCAAAAAGAAAATCTGGGTGATGGTTGGGGGCCATCAAATGTTACATTAAGAAATGTGCTGTTTGTGCGGGGCCCCTGCAGGTAGGTGGGGACATACGCACATGATGAAGGCGTTTTGTTTATATTTTTAAAGGCGACACACAGCCACACTCTCACACACTCACACACCATGACACAACAACAACACACTCTGACACTTCGGCATACGACACGGAACTAACGCTCTCCCACCTCCTCATCACTGCGTGATGACATCGGCCACAACGAGCTCCAGCCGGCGGCGGAAGGCGGGCGTGCCCCAGATGAAGGTCTCGCGCGCGGCCTCGAAGCTCGCCATCCACTTGTCGTAGTGCGCGAGCGCTCGCTGGACGTCGTGCGAGCGGAGCGTCGGAAGCGGCTCGGCGCCGTGCCACAGAGACGCGCCTGCCTCGATCGCGACGCCGTCCCAGCTCAGTAGGCGCAGTGGCGGCGCGACGGGCGACGTGAAGACCAGCGGCGTGCCGGCGTGCAGCGCCTCGTAGATGATGCGGCGCTCGGGCATGTCGCCCCGCGGCTCGACCGCGAAGGAGGCCGTACGCAGGAGCCGTGTGGCGTTCGCCGCGCTGCCCGTGTGATCGCGTAGCTCGACGCGCTCGTCCAGCCGGAGCAGCTCCGTTAGCCAGCCGCGACCGCAACACAGCGAGCCGGCGAAGCCAAAGTCGTGCGCGCGCTTGGCGTGAGGCAGCGGCGACTGCATTGTCGCCGCGTCGACAAAGTAGGGAACATGCACCTCTCTGTGCCAGTCGCGCACGGCTCCCGGCGGCGGCTCGGGGTCGGTCTCCAGGCAGATGTAGCGGAGCCGCGGGTGGCGCCACAGCTCGGTGTACACCTCCTCGTCCGCATTGATGGCCCAGCTCTGCTCGCCAATGTATGGGCAACGATGTCGCGTGACGAGGTGCTTTTCGGGGTGCTCGTCGTACCACGGCCCGACGGCGCGCATCACGTGCAATAGCTTGCGCTCGAAGCGCGACGTGCACTCAACGCACGCGCGCAGCTTCTGCCGCGCCTCCGACCAGCGCCAGCCAGAGGCCCAGAGGCGATTGAGGCACGCTGGCAGCAGGAAGAAGTCCGCCTGCGAGGGGTCAGCGGTGACGGCGAACGTCGCTCGGAGGTTGCTCTCGACGTGCAGCTCCCATTCGAAGTCATGGGCGCCGCCGCCGTGAAGTGAGATGCAGTGGCCCTTGGAGCCAAAGTGCTTGAGCCGGTACACGTACATCTTCAGCGGCCTGTGCCGGGAGGCCTCGATGGCCGCTGGTGCGTGATGGGCAGCCGGTGCCGGAGCAAGCGTTGCGTCCGTGAGCACAGGGTCGAGGGAGTTGTAGCGGTCCTCGCGCAGGCACGCGAGGTTCTTGGGCTCGGACACGAGCGCGGCGTGCATGGCACGCATGCACAAAAAGTCCTCCTGCCCGGAGCGGCGAGAGTAGTTCGCTGTGGTATTGCCTGTTGGGTGGACGAAACGGCCGGCATTGACGACGATGCACGCGGGGCTTTCGATGAAGCGACTTGCCGCGTACTTGCACCACGTAATATCAAGGCCCCAATCGGTGGTCGCCTCCGACCGGTAGAGCCGCGTGAAGACGTCGAGCGCTACGCGCGTCTGCAAAAGTGGCAGCATGAGCTCCACGAGGTCGGTAGCGCGCGTCGCGCAGCGGGGATGAGGCCGCAGCAGACTCCACACAGAGCCGTAGATGGCCGGCTGTGAGATGAGCGCGCCGTGGCCATGGGACTCGCGCAGAAAGTGGCGCACGTAGCGCAGCGGCGGCAACCGCACGTCCTCGTCGATTATCCACACGTGCGAGTAGGTCTCGGCCCACGCGCTTCCACGCGACGCGATCGCGTTCACGACGAAGCGCGACTTGACCTTCTCGCGGTAGGCCACGTGGTCGCGAGCGCAGCGCCGATACCACGCCTGCTTCGCATACCACGGCTGCGCGTCGTCGTAGTGCGCGTAGAAGAAGGAGACGTTGGCGACGCCGGAGAGGACGTCGCACGTCGCCTGCACATTGACCGCCTCCTTGCGGCCGACGACCATGAAGGTGAGCACGTGGAAGAAGGACGCGGCCACTGGCACTTTTGCTCGCGTCTTTGCCGGGAGCACGCCGAAGCACTTTGAGCTCGCGCCGTTTTTAAAGTGCTCGTACGCCGCCTGCTCGGCCACGTGACGGCAGGTGGAAGGCGGGCGGCAGGAGAGGGCTGGGGTGGTAGAGCGGGCCGCGCTAACTAACCGGCAAGACACACGCGAGGAGGAACAACGCGACGACGAAGAGCAGTAAGATTCGAGGCCACACCGGTCGTCGCTCAGACTGGACCCTGGTGACCAAGCAGGCGCGGGAAGCAGGCAGGACGTTTGGCGCCGTGGTAGCTGGCATTATTATGGCAAGCGTGGAGTGCAGTGGGCTTCGTAGCGAGTCAGCAGTCGGCCGGGAAGGCTCCTCGGCGCGCGCTGGCCTATTCACCTTCACGCCGTTCACACAAAAACACAACCCCGGCCAAGACGCACAAGCTCAGACAGTCGAGAAAGGGATAGACAGCAACGACAGTCAGAAGTCAGCTTCACGCCGTTCACGCAAACACACAGTTGTGCTGTTTTCAAAAGGGCTGTCACGTTGATTCGCCTCAGTCTCACGTGTTTCCGTACCTGTCTCACTTTCATCGCAAACAAAACAAACTCTCTTTCATCGTCTCACACACGGCTCACAAACTTTGGGGATTCGTCTCATTTTGGTCTCACCCAGGACAAGTCTCTCAATCATCTCACGAGCCTACTCTGTGAATTCGCGGAGCGAAGAAAATTTTACACGGAATACGTCCATTTTGGGGCCTCGTTTGGAATACGTATTCCGGATTGTGGAATACGGCCTAAAACTGCAATTTGATACGGAATACGGCCCTTTTGGAGGTCATTTGGAATACGTGGAATACGTATTCACAGAGTAGGCTCACGAGTTACAGTGAGACGGTGTTGAGACCTTTTGGCTGCAAAAACTGAGTGTGAGACGACCGCTGGCTCAGGAGTGGTCTCAGTTTTGGTCTCGGGCTCGTCTCATTCCTCGAAGTTCTTGTCTCATGACCGCTCACTCTTGGCGCGCGTGTGTGCATGCCATCGGCGTGGAGACCTGCTCCAAGGACGCCTCGACGAGGTCCAGCCAGGCCGCTGGGAGTGCGTGCCCAAGCAGGTCATGTTGCACGTGCGTCTCATGTGCAAGTGCATGGTCCTCCCGAGCCTCGCGTCGCATGCGCCGTGCTGCTTGTGGTGGGGGCACGGGTGTAGGTTTGTGCTGTTTGTGCTGTTTTTAAAAGGGCCGTTTGATGCAGACACCCACACGTGCGTTACGACACCATCTTGCCCCTATGAACTGGGCCCACAGAATCGTTTCTCGGTTGCTCGAAGCCTAGCCGAGCCCCTGGGCGGCGGCCTCGCCACGCCCACACGGCGGACGTGGCTCGTCCACGACTCGGCCTGAGAAGGAGGCGAACTGCGCCGGCGGCCTGCGTGTCGGGCTCCAGCCCGCCCGCCGCCCAGCACGCATCGCAGACGGCGAGCTGCGCTGGCTTGTGGTACAGCATCGTGTCTGACGAGCAGCAATGCAGAGCCGACGCCGCCCTCACGGCCGCAATATCCAGCGAGAGCTCACGGAAGTGATGATTGAGCCCCGTCGCGCTCATGGCGAGCCTGTCGGCGGCGACGCCGACCATCGCGTCCTCGACGTTGCTCAGCAGCGGCGAGCGGCCAGTTTGGATCTCAGGTACGATCTGGCGCGCCACGTCGATCGAGAGGAGGTAGCCTCCGCCCTTGGCGTACGGCGGGTACTGGGCCGCCGGGAAAACCTCCGCCGGGACGCCCCACTTGCCGGTGCGCCTTACCGGCGCGACCACCACCTGTCCCGCGTAGAGCGCCGCCGCCGCCGCCGCGCCGAGCCCGGCAAGGTACTCGTTGATCTTAGCGACGTGGACGAAGGAGTCCTCGTCGCACTTGAGGATGAAGCGGCTCTTGACCTGTGACGCGGCGACGCAAGGTGATACGGCGCGGCAGGGTGGGGAAGGTGACTCAGAGCGCACAGCCGGGCGAGGTGGGACGGGCGCACATGGGCCACGCTCCACGCGAGAGCGGCCACCACCTTGTCGCCCAGCTGAGCGTACCCGTCGGGCGAGGCCAGCCGCACGATGTCGCCGCGCATCAGCGGTGCCGGGCTCGCCGCTCCCGCTCCTCCGAGGAAGAAGCCATAGTCCCAGCGCATCCCGTGCACCGCGCCGCTCCCGCGGCCAAAGATGCGGATCCAGCTCTGGCGGAGTGTGTCGCGAGCGGCAGCGCGGCCCTGCGCACTGAGCACGAGGACAAAGAGGCCGAGGTCGTCGCGCAGCGTGTGGGCGACGATCGAGGTGTCGTCCGAGGCGTCCCAAGCTAGCGGCATCGGGCTCTCGTCGTTGACGGACTTGAAGGTGTGCGCACCTGTCGCGCACGCCAGCACACACGGCAGTGCGTCGAGACAGTGCGGTGTGTGTGTGGGCGCGCGTGCGCGTCGCTCGTGTGTGTGCGCACCCCCGACGCTCACGCGACACGCATGATGGGGGCAGGGGGGCGCGGGGGTCGGGTACCGCAGTCGACGGTCCACCACGGCGTCGCCCAGGAGTCGATGCGCGGGAAGTTGCGGCAGAGGTACTGCAGATAGTCGCTCTCTCTCTGACGCGCGGAGGAGGAGGTGCTGCCGCGCGGGGTGGTGCCGTGGCGTAGGGTGACACCCGGGTCGAAGGGGACGGCGTGCCCGGCGTGCAGAAGGCCGAGTTCGGGAGTGTTGCTCTTTAATCTAGTCCTTCCCCGGTCGCCTAGCCTCTGCGCTGTCTGGCGAACGCCTGCATGCCTTGCGCGCGGACCACGCTTGCGTGGATGCTGCACGCGGACCGCCGGGCAGGCGAGCACGCGCAGGCCGTGCAGCCAGAGCGCGTAGAAGAAGGCCTGGTGTTCCATCAGCTTTTGGCGCGCGTCCCACCCGTGCTGCACGAGGGCGGAGCGCCGAGCGAGGAAAAAGTTGTGGGTGGCGCCCACCACGCCGCACCCGCCGCCCTGCGCCTGCAGCGTGGCGAAGCGCGCCGCCACTGACGTGCCGCCGCCGGTCACGCTGAAGGCGAGGTTGAAGCAGTCCGCGTCGCCGCCTTCCAGGTCGTCGTAGCAGCCGCCCGCGAGCGCCGCGCCTGGGTCGCGCACCAGCGCGTCGTGCAGCGCGGCGAGGTCGGTGGCCTCGGAGAATACGATGTCGTCGTCGAGCAGGAGCATAAACTCTGTACGAGCGCGTCGCACGATGGCGTTCCGGCCGAGGCCCAGGCCGCTGCCCGCCTCGGTGCAGACGAGCGTCACGTTGTGCGTGCGCGCGACTGTCCGGTCCGCCTTGCAGCCGTCGTCGGCCACGATGACCTCGGCCGTCGCGTACCGCCGCCGGATGGAGCGGAGGAGCCGGTCGAGCTGCTCTCGCCGAGAGCCGTAGTGCTTGATGCCGATGGTGATGTCCGACATTTTGAGGAAAGCGAGTGAGCAAGCGAGGAGGGAAGAGAGCATCGCACGTGGCGGGGCAGTGAGGAAGGCGTGGTGGAGGCGCCGTGAAATTCTTTTTCTTTTTTGCGGAACTCGCGTGGTAGAGCCCAGCTTGCTGAGTGTCTTGTGTGTTTGTGCCTGTGCGTCGCTTCAGTGTGGCCTGTGCGTCGCTTCAGTGTGGCCCCTTCCAATTCGCTGTCCTCGCCCCTACAGTAGAGGGCCCAACTTGAGAATCGTGCTTTTTGAGTGGAGGAAGTCGTGAAGGATCCCAAAAGTGAACAAACTCGCGAGCCGACAGCGACTTCTCCATGTCGCTCCTCGATGTCGCTCCTCAAGAACTGGCGCACCCTCGTCGCCCACAACCCCGACTTCGCCCTAGACGAAGGGGGTGCGTCCAAGTACCCCGCCATCGCCGCAACTATCGCCACCTATGAGTCCGCCCTCTCGGACTGGAAGGAGGTGTGCGAGAAGCGCGCCGCCCGCGACAAAAACAAGTACTACACCGTCCGCGGCGGCTACCTGACTGAGTTTTACCCCAAGAGCATCCCGCTCCCCGAGCCCGAGTCCCTTCCAGCTACCGACGCGATTCTCAATGGCACTTGCAAATCCACGTACCCGCGGCCGCGGGCGCTCGCTGCCATCAAGAATCACAAGGACTGGTACGCGCACCAGGAGCTCGTCAAGGCGCGGGATGTGCACGTCAAGAACAACCCGTCCCTCGGAGACAGCGCCGTCAACAACCGCGAGGCCACGCGCCTCATCTCCGCCTCAACGCCTTTCGCCGGCAAGGCCCTCGATGTCCGTGTCGACGGTACGTACGCCACCGCCCTCTCCTCCGACACCCTCCAGGAGGAGCTCCAGCGGAAGCTCGGCCTTTGGCTCTCCGCGGCGCTTCCCACCCTTCGGGTCGCGCTCGAGCGGGGCAGCCTGTCGATTTTTCTTCGGCGACTACCTTTACAACAAGGCCCACCACCGGCGGCCCCACGACGGCGTCCTCGCCGCCTGGGCGGACGCAATGCGCGCCCCGGCCAACGCGCCGGTCGTGCACGGTGACAAGGAGAAACCAGAGCTCACCCGGCAGTACAATGAGGGGTACAAGACCGACCTCGCAGAACCCCATGCAGGGCCGGGGGGATGTGATGAGGTGAATGAAGTCAAGCTCTGGACGCCCCTCCTCAAGACCTCCTCGACGGGCGTTGGCAACGCCTCGAGCGGCGGCACGCCCGCCTCCGTTGGCCACTCCTACGCCTTCGGCAGCACCGAGCGGAGAAGGCCCGTCGCCTGAACATGGGCTGCAAGGCGCGCGGGCACAGCCCCCGGCCAACCCTTCTCCCACAAGAACGGCCACGGCTACGTCAAGGCGCATCGCGGTTTCTACCACGACGCGATCTTTGTCAAGCGCAACAACTTCAACCTGCTGCTCCACGAGATCGGCGGCGGCTTCTCGCCCACCGCCGTTCTCAAGCTGCGCCGCCTCGCGCGCAAAGTCGCGCGCGGCAGCGTTGATCGCACGGCCTACTCGCCAAGCACTCGCTCTCTTTTATGTCCCACCATGCCAGGGCGCATCTCTCTCTCTGTTGTGCGAGGCGTGAACCGCGCCATTCGCTCTCACCTGGCAACCCTGTCTGGAGTCTGCACGTCTCGCGCGCGCGTGAACCTAGGCGTGAACAGGGCCCTTTAAGTGCCAGGGCTCCAGGCCCCAAATGATGTGTGAGTGAGTGTTAGAGTTGTTTGGTATTGATTGAAAAATCTCTCCGATTTTGCTGATTTGCCCCCCCCCCCCCCCCCCCAAACAGCCTCTCACTCACCCACCACCCAGACTCGGCTCAGAGCCCGGAAAAATTGATGGCTACCCCGGAAACTAGAGAGGAACGAGAGGGGGCTGTACCAGTAGAGAAACACTGCAGAAACACGGAAAGGAAACCAGGCAGGGTGCGTGCGAGCGAGAGGAAACATACATACGTAAAAGCCAACCATCAATCACCCAACAACAACAAAACAACCCAACCAACTCGAATGGTGAGCAGATGACTCTCTGTTGCTCTGCGTACTGCTGGGCCCGCGCAAGCAAGGAAGGGCAAACCGCCACCAGCGCATGACAAAACCCAAGAAGCCAGGCAGCAATCAAAGAAATTCGGTGGCCCCGAGCTCCTCCTTCACAGCGCGGCTCCGATCCCAAGGGAGCTTTGCGTGGCAAGAACAACGACGATGGGCATGGGCAGGTCTGACAGCAGCGAGGAGGTCTCCTTGGCGCGGTTTCAATCCCACCAGCGGTGGATCAGGACGCTGCGGTCCGACGGTGAGGCCGAGGGCGTGCCTAACTTCCGGGCCGCTGCTGTGTTCGGCGAGCTGCCGCCGGAGGAGCCGCCGGAGGAGCCGCCGCTGTGGAGCGAGGGTGCGCTTGGAGCGCACTCCGATATGCCACCACTCCTGCACCGGCAACGTGCGCATTGCTGCGCAGCCCGCTACTCGTGCGACTGGCCGCCTCTTGTGCACCGGCAGCATGGCTTCCGAGCCGCGGTGGAGGGTGGTCGGTGAGCGACCACTGTGAGGACACTCCAAGCCGACCAGTCTTGTGTAAACTATCTTTTAGCTACGTCTTAGAAGCTTAGTTGCTCGCTCACCGCGCTCTGCCGTCTCCGCCGCGGCGTCTATAGCTCCAGACGCTGTGCGGATCCGCGTGAAACCAAACCCAAAGGCCAAAAAGGGTGCTGCTGCGCACCGCACTGCCGCGCAACTGGCGCAGAGGGGCGAAGCCACGCGTGCGCGTGCGCGCACCACCGACAACGCCGCGACACATTTGACGACGCCCAACCGTCACCACACCACCCACGAGCGCCGGCGCCGGCTGCGGCCCACCCACCTTCCCTCTCTCAGACCTGTCGCCGCGCGGCGTGTCGACACGCTGCGCCAACTCACTTGAGGAGCTCCGCGAGCGTCTTTGGCATCTCCGCGACGTAGGGCAGCGCCGCGTCGAAGTCGGAGAAGGGGGCCATGTACTCGCCGCCGTACCTGTGCGAGGCGGCGGCGGGGTGCTGTGCCTCGCCGATTTGTGCCATGGTTGTGCGCCGCCCTCGCGCGTGCGGGCGGGAGAGTGGCCGCGGGTAGGGCAGGTGGGATGCGTGGGCGGCGGCGGCGGGTCGGCATGTGCGCACTGCGTGAGGCCGAGGCCGTCGAGCCCCGGGACGATGAGGCCCTTCGAGGCGGAGAGGAGTCCGAAGAGGCCGATCATCGCGAGGCGGCCGTTGTTGACCTCGGCGAGGAGCGCCTAGGCTTGGCGGGGGAGGGCTTGGAGGAGGAGGTGGTGGGCTGAGTGGCGGAGGCGACGGCGAGATGAGATGATGGCGAGCCTTCTCCTTGCGCTCGGCCGACATCGTCCTGGTGAAGCCGAAGGGGTCCCAGAGGTCGAGGGGGACCTGCGCGCCGGCAGAAGCAAGGCGGGGGGAGGGGCGGTGGTGGGGTGAGAAGGCGAGGGCGGCGGGGGCGATTGCGGAGCAGGGCGGGGGCGAGGGCGGAGCAGGGCGGGGGAGGGGAGGGAGGTCGTCGCACCGGGTGCGGGTAGCGGCCCTTGAACGAGGGGTAGTAGCCGGGCTTGCCGCCGCGCACATAGTGCTTCTGGCCGTCCGCCTCGAGCGCGAGCGAGTTCTCTCCGTGCATCTCGAGGAAGCCAACCACGAGGAGGATCTGCAGCTTGGCGGCCGTCGGCAGGGCGTCCCACATGTCGCCCGGCGCGCCGGCCTGGGAGGAGGCGCGCGAACAAGAGGTAGGCCCCGGGGGGGGGGGGGGGGGCACGCGCAAGTCGTCTGCACCGCGGTGATGTCGGAGAAGGCGATCGTCGGCAGGTCCGAGGTGATCGGAGTCCACGGGAGGGGCGCCTGGCGACGAGGTGCGGCCGCGGTGGTGAGAGAGGAGGAGAGGAGAGGAGGGGGCGTGGAGGGGGGCGCCTGGATGTTCCACGGGAAGGTGATGCCATTCGCGTGGATGCAGTAGCCGACGAAGCCTGCCATCGCCACGCGGCCGTGCTTGATCTCCGCGTGCCGGAACCAGCCGATCGTCTCGGGCGCAGTGCCCTCCGACACGATACCGAGCGGGTCCCAGAAGCCGACGGTCGGGTTGAGCCGCTTGGCGAGCGCCTCCATGTCCTCGCGGTTCTTGGGCTCTGCGAAGTGGCGTGGCTGGTGAGCTGGGCTCTGTGGCTTCTCAAACCATGGATGGGACGGGAGGGCAAAGGCGTGGGGCGGCAGCCAGCGCGCCGGTGGAGGTGTCCCAGCCCAGGCCGGACGGCTGGGTGCCCGGCGGGCCGAACGGGTTCATGCCGCCCTGCTCCTCCGGCATCCTAATGCGGCGCATGTTGGCAGCCGCCATCTGGGAGCACATGGCCGCCCCGCGGGTTTTGGCCGGCTCGGAGTCGACGACTGCCATTATGCGGGCCTCGGCCTCCTTGTCGGCCAGCACGATGGCGCTGGACTTCTGCTGGGCGACAACGTGCGCACGGGCGGGTCCGGTGGGAACGACGACGGGCGAGACGAGGCCAACCGTAGCGAGGGAGAGCGACAGAGACATGGCTGAGCCTGAAATTGTGTGCGCGAGGTTTGGCACTCTTCTGGCACCGACACCTTTATTTTTCTTGTTTCTACAGTAGCCTCCGACGAACGGGCCTCTCGCCCTCGCTCCCCCCTCTTGATTTTTGGCCAAAGCCCCTCGTAGAAAATATCGCATGCTCCCGCTCGATGTGTCCCTCGTTATCTCGACGCGAGCGCGAACCGCGCTCCAACCTCCATGCCGCCTCCTTCCAACGTGCCAACGGGTCTCCGCGCCCCGCGCTCACTCTGCATAACGCAAACGGCGGCGGCGCGGCGGGCGCGCGGGCTTCGGCTTCTTTGCGCGCGCGGCGCTGTCGGCGGACGTCGTCGAAGTGGTCGCCCCGCCGTCGAGAGTGGGCTCGCTGTCAGTTGGCGTGGGCGGACCCAATCCGTCGGCCGCCGCCTCGGCAATGCAGACCGCCCTCCCGCCCCTCGCCACGTCGAGCCGCGCGCCGCCGCCGCGCGGGCAGACAGCCAGCCTCGAGTCGGAAGCGGCGCGCGCAGGCAAAGTCGCCGCCGCAGACGCGCTCGCCCCTCCCACCGTTGCGCGCTCGGCGGGGCGGAGGAGGGCGAGGCACCTGCCGTACGCAGACAGGGAAAGTGAGGGTGGGCGCAGCCTCTGGCGCTGCATCGGGCGCAATCTTGCGCTGCATCCCCTGCGCCTCGCGCGAACGCGACGGGTTGCGAATCACAACGGGCGAGACCGCCGACTGCCGTGGACTCCGTGTCCTCGGAAGCGCTACCTCGCACGCGTCTTGCTACAGCTTCGCATCTAGGGCGAGGCACTTGTCGGCGACGGCCGCCGCGCGCGGCAAGTCGATGCGCGTCTTTGGAGACTCGTCGAGCATCCGCCATGCGAGTGCGGAGAGCTCGTCGAGCGTGTCCCACGAGTGGCGCCGCCGCGCCGTCCCGAGCGCGGCCGCAATCGACTCGCGCCGCGTCTCGGCGAGCCGCCGCTCGCGCAGCTGCGACTGCAGCAGCATCTCGAGCAGCACGCAGCCAAGGCCGTACACGTCGGACGCGGCGCCGTATGGCTTGCGCGCCTCGACCTCGGGCGACATGTACAAGTCGGTGCCGCAGCGCGAGTGGCGGCGCGGCGAGCCGCTCAGCCGCCGGCGCGAGAGGCCTACGCTCTCGCAGCCCCCGTTTTGAAGCGCGCCTCTGTGTGTGTGTGTGTGTGTGTGCCGCTCAGCCGGCGAGGCGCCGGCGCGCGCGAGGCCGAAGTCGCCGAGCTTGACAGTGGCGTCGCCGCGCGTCACGAAGATGTTTGTCGACTTGAGGTCGCGGTGCAGCACGCCGCAGGAGTGCACGTAGTACAGGGTGCGGCACCTGGAAACAAGAAGCCTGTGTCAAAAGAAGTGCGGGTCGCGCCCTCGGCGTAGTACAGAGTGCGGCACAGCGTGGACAGGAAGGAGACCAGCTGAGCCTCGAGCAGCGGCAGCTCGCCGCGGCGACACGCCATGCGGTCGATCAGGTCCCCGCCTGCGCAGTACTCCTGTACTGTACTATGCTGTGCTATACTATACTACGGGTCGATCAGGTCCCCGCCTGCGCAGTACTCCTGTACTGTACTATGCTGTGCTATACTATACTACGGGTCGATCAGGTCCCCGCCTGCGCAGTACTCCATCGCGACGCAGACGGAGACGCCTCCCGCCTGTTGCATGGGGCGGCCCCGCCGTTGTGGGTGGAGCTGGCGATGGCTAAGGGGGGGAGGCATGCGCCTCGTGCCGGGTGGAATGGGGGGGGGGGGGGCAGACCCTCGCGGCTCCACGTCAGAAGACAGGAGCCGCACGGCTCCTGCTTTGGGGCGCCCCCCCGCGTGCGCTGCCAGAGCGCGCAACCAAGCGCGACGCCCCCGATGATGAAGGCGCAGCCCGACATGTAGAAGGCCATCACTGCAGTCTCGCTCACTTCAATCGTCACGATCCGCCGCGCCTTGTCATGTCTCACAAGAAGGTGGCGCGGCGCGGCGCCCGCGACCTCGACCGGGGCCGCCGCCGCCGCCGCCGCGGCCGGCACAGGCGTGTGCGGCGCGAGTGAACCGCCCAGCTCGCCACCTCGCAGCCGAGCGAACGCCGCGGCCGCGGAGGAGCCACTCGTGCGCGCGTCAGCCTCGGACGATGACGGCTTGGGCTGAGCAGCCTGGGCGGCGGCATGCATGACCGTGGAGAGGGCGAGCACCGCTTCTATGGTGCCCCTGGAAGGATTTGCGGGGAGGACCGCCATCGCGCTGCTAGAATGCGGGGCGCGACAAGCCGGGCAGCACAGGCTGCGAAGCCAGCCAGGCCTGCAAGCGCCGGGGGAAGGGGTGGGGGCAAGGGGAGATGCCGAAACACAGAGAAATGCGCCGTCCGTGCTCCCCGTCGGGCTGCTGCGCGCTGGCGCTGCGAGTCGAGACAGCTTGGGGTTGGACGGGGGAGGGAAACCCAACAACGCTTTACGAGGGTGGAAGTCTTTGCCCTTACTTCGTGCTCCCACCCGCCGCCCGGTGGGAATGTTCGGTGACAGCTTGTTGTTTTTTCATCAATAATACAGCCGTGGCAAGAGAGAGTGTGTGTGTCTGCACAGCGGCACAGCCGGTGCACCTACCTAAAAAAGGAAGGTTCACGGTGGGCCGACGGTGCCCTTCCGAAGCGGCCTTCCACCTCTCAAAAAGTGCCCGAAAAAAGAGTCAAAGAATCATTGACTTGTCGGCCGGGCGAGCTTGGCGGTTTTCCGCGCCGCCTCTGCAGCGGGGGGCGCCCGCTTTTGCCGCTCGCGTTGCTTCTGCGAGGGCGAGAGCCGGGCGTTAGGTGAACGGGAGCGGCGCGGCCCGCGCACGCGCGCACGCACCTCGGCGAGCTGCCGGAAGTGCCGCAGGATGATGTTTGTCGTCTCCGTGCCGACAACTGCGGCGGGGCGAGCTTTTCGATGGGCAGGGATGGGCGTGGGTCTGCAGGCGTGGGTGGGAACCCTTTTGACGCCGGTACACGCCTTGGTCGGGAGGGGGGCTCGTGCGGTCGTGCGTGGCGAGGTAGGTTGGCGCCTCCGTGACCTGCGTTTGTTTGGGATGGGTGTGGGCCAAGAGAGCCGCGGGTGGTAAGCTCAGGTAGGAGCAGAGCACACGCCGGGAAGCTCGCCGCATCCAGTTTCCGCTGGGCAAAGGCGTTTGCGTCGCGCACGGGCAGCCCGCTCAGCAGTGCGCTCGGCCCGCCCCTCTCGCCTCGTTGCTCGCCGGACATGCTTGCCGGCTCGCGTTCTGCCGTGGATACAAGGCGGTAGGTCAAGAACCAGCCGTACTACGCCCGGAGCTCGAGAAAAGTCCGATTTCTTCTTCTTTTGCCCGTTTTATTTTTTGAGAGCGCCTTCGTTGTTTTTTTCACTCCTCAGCGTTGCGTCCGTTTGTTTCGTGCCCGTCTTTTATGCCTTCTGCGATCTCCCGTCGCTATGCAGAGTATGTACGTGCCAATAATGATCTGCTAACAACGAACCTACAACAATAATACCCAATAACAAAATGACAAATCCTCGCCTGAGTACCCACCCACCCTCACGCACAGTCAGTGTTCAGCGCTCACACAAGGATGGGCCCAATGCTGGACACCGGGCCGCGGACCAAACGCGCATGCAGGGGTGCTCATCCGACCACCCCCCGAATTGCAGTTCACGCAGCTGCCGGAGACCTGGCCACAATGCGGAAGGCCTTGCCACACGCGCAACAGTTGCTTTCCGGAAAGTTGAATCCAGCTCCTTGCGAGAATTCTCGGCCAGGCACCACGACACCATTCGCACAATAGCTCAGACTATAATGATAGCAAGTCAACCCTGCTCCAACGTTGCACTCATTGGCGGGCCTGTTGCTGCAAGTCATGTCGAATCCATTACCCCAACCTGGCGTGTCTTGGCATGTCGCCTGGTTCGGCGGTGAGGGCTCCGGCGGCGGCGGCGGCGATGGCTCGCCGGCGATGCTGGCGACGGCGTAGAGGTTCCGGGGCGCCAGGGCGGTGGCGGGGGCGAGAGCGATGTAGGCTTCAACATGCAAACGAAGCTCTCGTCCCCATTGCCGGTACTGCCTGCTTTGAAGAGGCAACAATCTGCCGCACCCGTCGGGATATCTTCAATCAGGATACCCTGACGGTCATACCAAGACCGGTCATACGCTGCGCATTCGACGTTGGCGTCACACTCTTGCCTACATTCTGCGTCCGTCATCTGGATGCGTGTCCTGGCAACGTCCTCAAAGCAATTATACTCATTGCCATCTGGCCAGCTGCTCCCGCCACGGCAAAACCCAGTCGTCGTAGAATATGAATTTTGCTCGGAGGCCGACCCCGACGAAGCGCAGAGGTCCTGCTCGCCCCGGTTCCCCCGGAAGCCTCCGCTGAGCGTCTGCGTGCTGCTTCCACCCAGCCAGGTGTTGCCCGAGGGGAGGGTCGCAGAGAATGGGCCGCCCTGGGCACCGACTGCAACGTATACCGACGACCAGCTGCTAGGGTACGACCCCGTGAAAGACTGCCCGTCGGAGCTGATCGTCACGGTCTTCGCGGTGCAGTCTGCAGTCACCGTGATATCTCGCGCGCCGTTTGCGGGAAGGTCGCCCCAGTTCACGCGGTTCTGCCCCTGGATCCCGTTGCCCTCCACAAGGCGCCCGTTGTGCCGGTTGTCGCGGTGGTTGTAAAACATGGCGAACTCCGCCGTGGTAGACTCCGTGGTGCAGCTGTCCTCGGGACAGCTGGTGCTCGTGTCCCCGTCCCGCGCGAAGTTCCGCGATGCGATGCCGATCTGGAACCAGTTTGACTGCGTGATCGACACGGTCACCGGCCGCGGCTCAAACTGCCCGAAGGACACATCGTCCAGCGCCATGTCTGAGCTGAAGCCCGGTCCCGTCAAGCCACTAAATCGCACCTGTATCGTCGAGGCGGGAAGGACGACCGTCTTGTGGAGCCAACTGTCAGCCTGGTGTCCGCTCTGGCTCCAGAGCGTCAACCAGCCGTTCGCGCGCTCAAAGGCCTCGACGGAGAGGGTGCCCATATTCAAGCCAGTATCGTCGTGCATGTGGTAGTAGAAGGAGAGGGTGGCGTCCTGCTGGAGCGAGAAGTGCGGGCTCTCGAGCCGGTGCACCTTGCTGTGGATCCCAGAGGCCTCGGTGTAGAGGTAGTACCCCGATCCGGTGGTGTGGTCGCCGCTCGGGCCGGTGAAAATCGATGGCGTGCCGCCACTCGTCCTCGTCCACGGGTAGCTGCTTGTCCTCGTTGTCCAAGGCGCGGTGTCCTTCCAGCCGCAAGTGCCTCTCTCAAAGTCGCAGGTAAGTTGCTGAGCGATCGGAGTCGATGGTGCGGATAGTGGCGGCGGCGTCACTGGTGGCGTCGGACATAGCAGACACGGGTCACAGTGGCACGGACCGTCGCCCATCCCATCGCATACCACTCCGGGGCAGGGCAGAGGCGAAAGCGAGGGCGAGGGGGTTGGCTGCGGCGGATGCGGCAGTGGAGCAGACGGGAAGCGGTGGCCGCAGTCGACACAGTCGCTGCCGTGGTCGCAGGCGCTGCGGGCAAGGAGGTAGGCGGTTGGGTGTCTGTGGGGCCGGCTGGGAGGAGGCGAGGGGGAGGGCGGAGGGCCGGGCGGGATGGGCGGCACCTGTAGAGGGCGCCGTGCCCTCCGTCTTCACACTCGCCGTCGTTGGAGTGAACGCACGAGTCGGTGCACTCGGAGGCCGGAAGCCCCGACGCCGCCGAGGGCGAGGCTGGGGTCAAAGGTGGAGGCGAGGCGTGGGGGCGCTCGCCGCAATCCATACAGTCGGTGCCGTGGTCACAGGCGCTGTAGAGGGCGCCGTTGCCGCCGTCGTCGCACTCGCCTGAGAGAGGCAAGGAGATGGTGAGATTCGCGAGCCTTTTGCGGGTTGCAAGGGCCGAGGCTCGGGTTGTACCGTCGCGAGCGTGGAAGCAAGAGTCGGTGCACTCGGAGGGCGGAGCCGACGTGGTCGCTGCGGGAGGCGGCGAGGCCGACGGCGGAGCCGACGGGAAGCGGTGGCCGCAGTCGGCACAGTCGCTGCCGTGGTCGCAGGCGCTGCGGGCAAGGAGGTAGGCGGTTGGGTGTCTGTGGGGCCGGCTGGGAGGAGGCGAGGGGGAGGGCGGAGGGCCGGGCGGGATGGGCGGCACCTGTAGAGGGCGCCGTGCCCTCCGTCGTCACACTCGCCGTCGTTGGAGTGAACGCACGAGTCGGTGCACTCGGTGGCCGGAAGGTGGCCGGAAGACGCCGATACCAGGCTGACGGCACGATCGACGTATGTGATCTCCTCCTGCCCCCTTGGGCCTGGGAGCGCGTAGACGACGGTGCACCCGCCGCTTTGGACGTAGCCTTTTATTCCTCGCACAAGGACGCCAATCATCATTCCGTCCGCATCGAAGATGCCACTGCCGGAGTTGCCGCCGAAGGAGTCAGTCGAGGCTACAAAGAACTCGAAGCCGTTCGACCTCCCAGCGTCGGTGACCGTGCCACCGGCCTCCACCTTGGCGGGCATGCCGTCTGGGAAGCCAATCATCATCAGCTTTTGGCCCGGCGTAGTAGGGACCAACGTCTTGCGGTAGGTGGCCGGGACACGGCCGAGGACAGGCCGGTCCAGGGTGATGTGCGCAATGTCGGTGCCGCCGGTCGCATACATGGTGCTCACAGACTTGCAAAAATATACGTCGTCAGAGGTGATCAAAGGGAATGTGGGGTCGCCGTGAGCGTCATGGCCGGTAACATAGTAATTGAAGACGTACGCCGCGCTGTCGCACGTTTTCTGGTCTGGCACGCAGTGCCCAGCCGTGATGACCCCGGTCGGACTGACCAGCGTGGCAGAGCAGTAGCCAAGCCGTGGCTGCCGCAAGAATTTCTGGCCGTCGCACATGTTCCGAACAGGGCCGAGCCGAAGGGAATCTGCGTAGTCATCGAGAATGCGGTAAATACCGTGCGAGTCAGGAGCACCGAGGTCCGCTCGAGTGATGTGCACCATGATCGAGTTAGCCAACAGACGTCCCGCCATTGCGTCGCCGGCAGAGGTGTAATCCAGCTCGTACCAGTCTCGCCGGTCGTCGTTGCCGTACACCGTTCTCGGCACGGCCACTGGCGACGGCGGCAGGGCGCATCTCACGCCAAAAATATTGCAGAGTGAGAGGCTCTGGGGTACCAGCATTGCCCGACTCGCTGGCCGAGAAATGGTGGTGATCAGCGACAATGCCACCATCAGAAGAACGGCAAAGCCGAGCCGGCCGCGGCCGTACCGAGTAGGAAGCCGCGAAGAAATCATTAGTGTCCTAGGGCTGTCCGTTACGCAAAAGCATGCGCGACTTGCACTCTTTCGTGCCACTCGCTCGCCGGTGCGCGGGGCATGGCCTCCCGCGCGGCTCGCGCTCACTCGGCCTGCCTCCGCCTCGCGGCTGGCTGAGCACGCCATGGGTCCGCCTGGTGCGGCGCTGCTCGCTCACTGCGCTGCACAAAGATGCGAGAAGCAGGGTGGCCTCCTGAGCTTGAGCATGGCGCAGCGCGGCTGCTGGTGCTCGAGGGCGGCCGTGCAGTGGCGTGAGGGCCTGATTGGTGGTTACCCCCTGCTGCATCAGCGTGCGCAGCATGCTCCCTCACCTGGTGCTGAGACATGCTGGTGGGCGACTGGCGCCAGCTTCTCAGTGATGTCCTTGGCGTTGTGCAGCATGTCGCAATACTCCTGCTGCGCTGACCGGCGCGCGGGGCGCGTCGTGCCGCGAGTGGAGCGAGAGGCTCGAGGCGCGCGGCTGTTGGTCAACCCTGCGGCGCATGCGCGCCGCCAAGGCTGCTCGACAGGCGACTGGCATTGTGGCGACGCGGTCGCCGTTACTCCAACTTTGCTTTGCCGATCAAAAGCGCCCGTCCTTTGCTTTTTCGCCGCCGAAATTCAGCTTGCTGTTTTTTCTTTATAGGCGTCTGCAACTTCCAAGCTGCGTATTCTTCTTGTATTATCGTCGAGTAGTGCAGGTACTCCGTGGGGGCAGTGTGTATTCTTGTAACATGTACATGTACATGTGCGTATTCTCGTATCACTGGCTCCGAGTAGAAAAAGAAAGAAAACATGCTACGTCATGCTCGTGTCTAGTGTCTGGTGTTTACTAGCTCCGAGTAGAGGGGGCGTTCCGCCGCTAGCTAGGGGACACCCAAAGCGCAGAACTAACCCTCGGAGACCCGTGTTTACTTTAAGGCCCTCGCCCTGCGAATGCGCACCCCCCCTGAGCTAGGGGTCAGGGCTCTCTAGCCCGTAGCCCGATCCCGATCATCCGGCCCGCTGGATGCGCTTCTCAGCTCACCGGCCCTGGATGTGAGGTTACCGAATGCACTCCAAGTGCTCCAAGTCCGCCTGTCCCACGCGGTCTGGCGCTGGCACTAGAATTTGTACGTGCTGGGGCTCCACTGTGACGTGCCCCCCGGAATCCCCGCGCTCGAGGAGGTCGTTAGATTTTTCTCTTTTTCCAAATAAATAAATAAATAAAACGGACACCTCTACTGTGAGATGGGTAAAAAGGAACAGGTCCCCGCCCTTGCGATGTTTGTGCAGGGTTCTTTGTCCAAGTGCTCCAAGAACCTAACCTTTTTCGCGGCACGCGGGCCAGTGTTTGAGTGTTGTGCGACAAACGCACCTCTCCGGTCGGTGCTCGGTCCACACACAGCGGGGCTCAAGCGTCAACCTCCGTCAAGGCGAAGCCGAAGGGGCTCGGCTGTACAAGCGGTGAGTAACGCTAACGGTAATCTAGTGTAGACTGTAGTCTAGTCGCCGTGCTCGTGATGTTCCTACTTCGACTCGGCACGCGCACTATTTTACGCACACAGCAGCGCGCTCAGGTATTTCACGACACTCCCCGAACTGCCCACTCACGCTTGCAGGCCGAGCAGCTGCTAGTCGGCACCAGTTCCGCCGAAGCGTACACCGGCCGCGCCATCTGCTGGCGCGTCCTCGCTCACCGGCATCGCCTCTCTCCAAGACTCGGCCGCTGGGTACGACTCGTGCACCCGCCCGCAGCCGTTCTGCGGGCCTTGCCACCGCAGCGAGTCGGGCTGCGGCGAGGAGCCGAGCTCGTCGAAGCCCTGGCGCAGCCCGTCCTCGAAGAGCAGTAGCCGCAGCTTCTCGTCGAAGTGCAGCGCGTAGATCCGGTCGTACTCGGCCTCCGTAAAGTCCCAGTCGCGGACCTAGAGCCCCCAACCGCGAGACCGTCCCCCTTGTCACGGAAAGGGGCTTCCTCTCGGCTGTGATTCGGCTGCCACTCGGACTATCCTCCGCACAGGGCGAACTCTCGGCGATACTCCGCTCGGTCTCCTCGGGCGGGGCGGGCCTGGTCCTCCGGCACGCCGAGCGCGCGCGTGAGCCAGACGGTGTTCACCGACTCCCACGCCACGAGCACCGTGCTCACGCCCGACTCGGAGAGCTTTGCGAGGAGACTCTCCGCTGCGGCGCGGTTGCAGCACTCGCCCGCGAACCGGTCGTCGCACCGCCTCCCCCCTGCCCATGAGTCGCCTCCGCAGAGTCCGTACGGGGCGCACAAACCCTGGCGAGAGACGAGATGGCCGGGGACGGCGCGCGCGAAGGAGGCATCCGGCTGCACCTCCGCTCCGCACAGCTGCGGCATCCACCCGCTCGAGTTGCCGACCGTTAGGCCGAGCCCGCCGGGAGCGGCCTGCGCGAGCGCGGCGAGGGTCTGCTGCGTCCGGTACCAGCCGTTGGCGTCGCGGCACTCGAGGGGATCGTGGTAATTCGCTGAGAAGAGAGCGTCTGGCGTGTGCAGCCAGCCGCCTTTGCCAAAGATACTCTTCAGGTTGTATGCGCGCGCCCAGCCCTTTTCGGAGAGGCACCCATGATCGTAGTCGTAGTCCGAGCGATCGGCGGGTTCAGCCTTCTCTCCGTGCCGGATGATGTAGATGCGCTTCGTCGCGCGCGAAGCAGCGGCGGGCAGAGTCAAGCGGCGCCCCTCGTTGTGTGGGAATGCCGGCCGCAGCACGAGAAAGGCCGCGAGCTGAGCGGCCGCGACGGCCCACCCCACAGCGCCGACGAGCCCGCAGCGCGGCGGTTGAGTCCGTGTGACGACCGAAGGCGCAACGTGACCGATCATGTATCCAGAGGCGCGAGGTGAGCCAGGGACCAGGTTCGTTGTGAAGAGCTGGGGGGGGCGCGCCACCAAGAGCCTAGGTAGGTGCGGATCGGCAAGAGCGCAATCGATCTTTTTGCCCTCTATCACCTTGGGTTGTAAGAACTTGAAACACACCACGCAGGGGCACAGCAAGCACGGATAGGGCGTTGAGGAGAAAGGGCGTAAGGTGTATGCGCAGCCACGGCCGTGTTGCGGTGGGCGCGCCACCTCCCGCGAGCGCGGCGGGATCGGAATTGCGGCCGGAGGGAAGGGCGAGCCGCCGCCGCCGCCGCCATATACCATCAGCGACGACGACCGCGGCTCGCCCCAAACGCCAGGCGCTGGATCGGCAGTAGGGCTTGGGCGGCGCAGCGTAGGCCTCGAGCCACACGAGTAGCCGACAACCCCCCCTCATCGACGTGATGGCCGCACCCGCTGCCGGCCGATGCAAGCTGCCGCCTCCACCGCACCAGCGATACTGGCCGCGGCTCGCCGCCACGCGCCGGCTCGGAAGAGGGGCTATCGGCGGCGCAGCAGAGCGGCATGCGTCGTCATTCGAGCAGCACCAGGTCCCCTCTTCGACGTGACGGCCGCTCCCGGAGCCGGCCGGTGCGCGCCCGCCCCTGGCCACTGTTCTTTTTATCTGGAGGATTGAGAGCTGCCTCGCTCTCAATCGTGACGCCTACGACTACTACCAGCGCGCTCACAATCCGAGCAAACAGATTTGTTTGGTATTGCTAAAAGTCTCTCTCTCAATCCGAGCAAGCTCTAGGCCGAGTTTGAAAAACGGACGCTTGCGTCCTAGCCTCCAACAACATACCTTAAACAACGCCTCCCCGGCGCAGAGGGGCCCCCGGAGGGATGCACAACCGCTCCACGCCACGCCGCTTGCGGCGGTCCTATTCCCAGCTCCGCTAATTCGTTTTGGAATTTTTTTTTATACGACGTCTGGCGTCCGGCATGGCAGCGAGCGCTGAGAAGGGCAGCACGACGACGCAGCACCGCGACCTGCTGGAGGCGCGCGCGCCTCCCCGCACCCCGTCTCCTCTGCGCCGCCGATTCACGCCGCCTCCGCGTCTGCATCCGAGCCCGCGGCGGCGGGGCATTGGGTCGCGCGGGACTGGCCGTCGCCCTCCCATGACCACCAGTGGCTCTACTGCTCTCCTCCGATTCGGCGCGCTCTCACCCCGGACCGCGGCGCACCGCGATCCGCAGGAGGACGACGAGTTTGAGGAGTTTGAGCAGCAGGAGTGGGCCGAGGGGGACCAGGACGTGGAGGACCCGACGATGTGGCAGGTGTCCCCCCACCCACGCGCGCCTTGCCGTACTCGTGGTGCGCGCCCACTACCCCGCCTAGTCCCCACCCCACCCCACTCCGCCGCAGGATGGCTGGGAGGACGACGAGGAGGACGAGAACTTCACCAAGCAGCTGCGCGCCGAGCTGCAGCTCACGCAGGCGGCGGCCAAGGCCGCCGAGCCTGCGGCGATGCAGCAGTGAGTGCCGTGCGCCGGCTGAGAGAGTCTCTCCCTTCCTGCATTTTGTGAGTTTCGTATTTTGAATATAAAAAAATTGTTCCAGTCTTTAGGTTTAGCAAGCAAAAGCGGGAGAGAGCACACACGGTGATTCACACGACTTAGCAAGTCCGCACTACGGCTTTAGCCGTAGCGACTGCCACTCGCCTAACCATGCCTCGTCACGAGTGCTCTCCCAATCGCGTACAGGCATACACACTCCGCCTGTTCTCACCCAAACACTCTATCACACCCTTGCCTCCCTGCCAGAGCGAGCTAGATTCTCCCCGCCTCCCTCCCGCCTCTGCCGCGCGCCTTCTATGGACGTCAAGTGCAGCACCTAGGGGGAGAGAGGGGGTTTGCCCTGGTAGGGAGGTGGTGAGGCCGCGCACTGCAAACCCAGTGTGAGGAGTGGGGGAGCTGGGACAAGGCATGTGCGCCTCTGATCTGTCATGGTCTAGTGGCCGATAGGATCCTCCCTTAGGCAGCGATGGCGGGTCGGGAGAGGCCCGAGTTCTCAGCCCGCCACTTACTGTCAGCCTCTCTGACTGCCCAGGGTCTCACCACGATGCCGCCCGAGTAGAGGGGGTAGAGAGAGGGAGGGAGAGGGAGGGAGGGAGGGAGGGAGGGAGGGAGGGAGGGAGGGAGGGAGGGAGGGAGGGAGGGAGGGAGGAAGGGGAGAGAAAGAGAGGGAGAGGGAGCTCCGAGTAGAGGGGGCGTCCTGCAGTTAAGGGGAAACCTCGTGGTACGCGGGTCCAACCCTCGGAGACCGTGTCTAGGGGTCTCTAGCCCGTAACCCGATCCCGATCATCCGGCCCGCTGGGTGCGCTTCTTAGCTCCCCGGCCCTGGGTGTGAGGCTGATGACTGCACTCCAAGTGCTCCAAGGGAGAGGGAGAGGGAGAGGGAGAGAGAGGGAGAGGGAGAGAGAGGGGGGGGGGGGAGCGGGAGAGGGAGAGGGAGAGGGAGAGGGAGAGGGAGAGGGAGAGGGAGAGAGAGAGAGAGAGAGAGAGAGAGAGAGAGAGAGAGAGAGAGAGAGAGAGAGAGAGAAAGGTAAGGTAGGAAGGTCCAACTCAGAGAGACATACAAACATGAGAGAGACGTACAATCAATCAGAGAGACGTACAACTCAGAAGTGCGCACATACGCAAAGAAAGTTCCTCCCAGGCAGTCAGTACTCATGGCGTTAACGGCATGCATAGTATCTCTGTGCCTGCGACTCAGGCCATTTCTCTCAGTACCGGCCACCGCGAGGGCCGAGGCGATCGATGGTAGACGCGATGGCTCTGACGTACTGGCCGCCTCTGGGGCTTTGACCTCTCCCCTGCCCGAGCTGAGAGCGGTAAGCGAAGCTCCGTCTCCAAGCGGTCCAACCGCAGGTGCCGAGACGATCGTGGCTCTCACCCCGGGATCGGCGACTGATATCCCGCAGGATAGAAGTGGCGTTCACGGCCGTGGCGCTGTGCGAGGGCTCAACGCAAGCGCGTCTGGGTGGGCGCACGGGCTGACCTTGGCGGCCGGGCAGCCGAGAACCACGGGACGATAGCTCCCAGCGGTGGCGGTGGCGGCTGGCGGCGGCGGAATCAATCGCCACACAATGAGCGGCGCCATCAGCCCGACCTTGCTCGCCGACCTGCGCCGGGGCGACCTGGGCTCGCTGCGCGCCCTCCTCGCCGGGTGGACGCGCGGCCCGGCGCTCACCGCCCTGCTCGACGCGCGCATCGAGGGCGAGAACCAGTACACGCTGCTGACCTACGCCGCTTGGCGCGGGCAGGCCGACGCCGTGCGGCTGCTGCTCGAGAGCGGCGCGAGCGTGGGGGCGACGACGGGCATTGGCTCCACCGCGCTGGCCATCGCGTGCCAAGAGGGCCGCCTCGAGATCGTTCAGCTGCTCCTCGGCGCCGACGCGGCAGTCAACCAAGCCAGGGAGAACGGCGCCACGCCGCTGCACATCGCGTGCCACCAGGGCCGCCTTGATTGCGTTCAGCTGCTCCTCGGCGCCGGCGCGGCGATCAACCAAGCCAACGTCGACGGCGTCACGCCGCTGTTCATGGCGTGCCAGAACGGCCACCTCGAGTGCGCCCAGCTGCTCCTCCAGGCCAGCGCGGCGGTCGACCAGGCCAAGGATGACGGCACAACGCCACTGAGCGCTGCGAGCCTGGCTGGACAGATCGACTGCGTCCGTCTGATGATCGCCGCCGGCGCTGCGGTGAACCAAGCAGACGCTGGCGGCTTCACGCCGCTGTTCGTCGCGTGCCAGGAGGGTCACCTCGAGTGCGCCCAGCTGCTCCTCAAGGCCAGCGCGGCGGTCAACCAAGCCTACAACGACGGCGCCACGCCGCTGTTCATGGCGTGCCAGAAGGGCCAGCTCGAGTGCGTCCGGCTGCTTCTCGCTGCTGGCGCGGCGGTCAACCAAGCCAGGGACGACGGCTTCACGCCGCTGTACATCGCGTGCGAGAAGGGCCACCTCGAGTGCGCGCGGCTGCTTGTCGCTGCTGGCGCGGCGGTTGAACAAGCCAAGGACGACGGCACCACGCCGCTGTCCATCGCGTGCCAGAAGGGCCAGCTCGAGTGCGCCCGGCTGCTTCTCGCTGCCCGCGCGGCGGCCAACCAAGCCAACGTCAACGGCGCCACGCCGCTGTACATCGCGTGCGAGGAGGGACAGCTCGAGTGCACCCGGCTGCTTCTCGCTGCCCGCGCGGCGGCCAACCAAGCCAACGTCAACGGCGTCACGCCGCTGTTCATCGCGTGCCAGAAGGGCCAGCTCGAGTGCGCCCGGCTGCTTCTCGGCGCCAACGCGGCGGTCAACCAAGCCAACGTCAACGGCGCCACGCCGCTGTTCATCGCGTGCCAGAAGGGCCAGCTCGAGTGCGCCCGGCTGCTCCTCGGCGCCAGCGCGGCGGTCAACCAAGCCAAGGGCGACGGCGCCACGCCCCTGCACGTTGCGTGCTACCATGGCCACCCCGCCGTCGTGCTCTGCCTGCTGCGGGCGGGCGCTGACACAGCGGCGCGCACCTCGGGCGGGCATACGGCGCTGCAGCTGGCCAAGGAGAAGGGCCACACCGAGTGCGAGCGCGCCTTTGAGGCGGCGGCGAGGGAGGCGAAGAGAGCGGAGATTGAGGGGAAGGTGGCGAGGGCGGTGGCCGAGAGGGCGGCAGCCGAGAGGGTGGAGGCCGAGAGGGCGGCCGAGGAGGTTGCGGCGGCGCTGCTGGCGGAGGAGGAGTCGGAGAAGTGCGCCAAGGAGAAGAAGAAGGGCAAGAAGAAGGGCAAGAAGAAGGGCGGCGGGGGCGGCGCTGGGCCGTCGCAAGAGGCCGAGGCGCCGGCAGAGGAGGCAGCAGAGGAGGCGGTGGCGGCGGCGGAGGAGGCGGAGCTGGCGGCGGCGCTCGAGGAGAGCGCGAGGCTGGAGGAGGGGAGGCGGGCGGCGGAGGCGCAAGGGCCGTCGTCGGCCGCAGAGGCGCCGGCTCCGAGGGAGGAGGAGCCGCCGGCCGACTTCATCTGCCCGATCACGACCGAGCTCATGAGTGACCCGGTGATGGCGGCGGACGGGCATTCGTACGAGCGGTCGGCGATCGAGCGCTGGCTCGCGACCAAGTCGACGAGCCCGATGACGGGCGAGGCGCTCGTGCAAAGCTTCCTCGCCCCCAACCACACGCTGCGCCGGCAGATCCGTGAGTGGGAAGAGGCGAACGCATGCTGAAGAGCGCAGCGCTTGCGCCGCCCGCCCCAGGCCGGTCGCCGCAGGCGCGGCAGCGGCTTACTCTACAGTCACCCTCCCGCGGTCTCGTCTCTCGAGCGACGCCTCGGCCCTCTCTCGCGGAATCGTAGTCCAAGCGGCGTACATACCGCAAAGACCACAAATGCCGCCCGAGTAGAGGGGGTAAGGTGTGTAGAGTGCGGCTGTGTATGGAACCTCTCTCTCTGTGGATCCCACCTGAGCCCACTCGCGGTGCGAAGGCTCCTAATGCGGCAACTGAGCCCGCAAGGGTAGGGCACTCAGGGAGAGGTTATGTTGGATAATATGTTGTGTTGTGGCGTACTGCTGTGCAGCGGCGCAGCGAGCCCTGCCGCGGCTCGTCGTCGAGACTGGTCGGTGGGTGGTGCCTGTAACGGCTGAGGCAGGGAGGCTGCCTGAGTAGCGCAGCCGCTCGGTCGCCCGAGGAGTTGGGATGATAGGTGGAGAGACAGGTGTGCGGCCGTACCTGGGTATGGCGTAGGCTGGTGGCTAGGGTTAGCTGGGCGCGCACGGCGAGTCCAGTCACATTGCCGCCCCGCAACAGCGATGTGAGTGGTCTCTCAGTGCGCGCTCTGCGTCCCTAGAACGTGGCGTGGCGTTGATGCTGAAGCAGTAAAATGGTACTGATTCGAGCGAGTGGAGGCAGGTTCGAGACCCGGTGGGGGGGTTTGGGGGGGTCGCCCGTCGCCCATCGGACCATCAAGGGATCCGTCAAATCCGTCGAATCTGTCGACATCTGTCGCCAGCTGGCGCGGCTCACGCCGGCCGCTGCGCCAGATTTTTTTTTGTGCTAGGCACAGGGTTGGTTGTGCCGGGCCGCCCCCGCGAGAGAAACTCGTCAGTAAAACTCTCGGGCGGCCCGGCTGTCTGAGGCTGGCACGCAGTGGCAAAAGCCCGCGGCTCGTCGCCAAGGAGTTACGAAGTTTTTCCGTATTTTGAATATATTCAACACTTTTGACCGGGGTCAGATCGGAGTCCGGAGAAGCACGAGAAGGCGGGGCCGGGCGGCGCGGGGCGCGGGGGGGGTCCCCGGCGCCGGCGGCGGGGGGACCTCCGACTCGAGAGGGAGCGTAGAGCGAGGCAGGCTCACTCCCACCTCCCACATTTGCAACCCTCGGCGAGTCCCTCGCTCAGCTTGGGCAAGGCGGTAACGGAGCGGCACTTCACAGGCGAGGCGAGGCTGGTCGAGTCGAGCTGACCGGTGAACGCGTCGTGCCCGGAGGAGTGCACGCCCTCTCGCCACCCCACCGACCCGTGCGCCGTCTCGAGGGCGGCTCGGCGCTGCGCAGCCTCCACGTTGTTGCGCACGCACCACACCCAAGCATTGCGCGACTTGGGCGAATCGGCGGTGAAGTGGTAATCGGGGCCGTGATTCACCTTGATCATCCACCGGCTCGTGCGCGACCCTCCGACGCCGCGCACGTACGCAATGTCGGTGAAGGCAATCTCCTTGGACTTTGTTCCGGTTGTTGTGTGCTCATAGACAATGCGGTCCGAGAGAAGCTGGAGTTCACGCTCGGCATACTCTCCCACCCCGATGCCGAGCACGCCGTGCCGGTTGGCCTTGAGCTGCCGCCCCGACCGCGCCAGGTCTCGCCACACGCGGCTCCGATTGTCCTCCTCGCTGAGGAAGGCCTGCAGCCGCTGCATGGGACGCTTGCGAAGTCGGTAGAAGAATGCCAGCGCATTGAGGGAGGCCGTGCCGCCATGGCCAGAGGAGCCGCCGACGCACTCGCACTGTGTTGCGGGCGGAGATAGAAGGGCGCCATCGCTCAGCGAGGGAGTTCGCTCGGTGGACGCGTCACTCATTGCGGTGTCACGCTTGTCAACCTCCACGCTCGGGGGTCTTGATATCGAGGGCCTTGATGTCGCCATGGTAGACCTTGTTTGTGTGCTTTGGTTGGCGGCTGAAGGACGTACGAGTCGGTGGCCACGTCGCAGGCACCTCAAGGGAGTGGATTCCTGGCTGCCCCACACACATAATACTTAATCCCGGGAGGTAACCGCTTTTTTATCTACACACAGAGAGGCACGGTGTTTTTAGGGCGTTCCCGGTTTCCCTCAACGTTTGGTTAAGGGGGGGGTATCGGGGACTCGGACGGTGTCTGTGTATCCCCCCCCGGGCCCCGGGGGGGGGGGGGGGGGGCAGCCCCGCCCCGCTCCTCTGTTCACCCATCCTGAGAGAGACAGAGAGAGAGATGTGTTTGTTTTGTTCCCGATTCCTTGCATTTAAGGCCGCAGCTCTCCAGACCGAGACCGCGTGGTCCATGTCCATGTCCATGTCCATGTCCATGTCCATGTCCATGTCCATGTTGTGGATAAAATCCCACTTCCCAGCGGGCGCACAGGGCCAACGTGTCGACGCGCCTCGCGCCGCGGCCACCAAAGAAGACGCACGAAATAGCGGCGCAAGCGATTGCTACGGTGGTGCCGTGTGTGTCTTGTGCTCTGCCTCGTCACGTGAAGATGCCACCGAAGGCACCCCGCTCTTCCTCCCTCGCGCGTCCCTGCGCAGCCTTGAGCTGCGTGAGGGCGGCCCGCACCTCGCGCGACTTCGGGTCCGCCTGCCGGCGGCGGAGAGGCGGCGTCAAGAGATATCGGGCGCGCGGGGAGAGAGAGAGAGAGAGAGAGAGAGAGAGAGAGAGAGAGAGAGAGAGAGAGAGAGAGAGAGAGAGAGAGAGAGAGAGAGAGAGAGCGGCCTCGGCGGAGGGCCCCCTCGAGTGGGCTGGAAGGAGGCAAGCGCGGGGGGCGAGGCGCGCGCCTTCGCCGCGGCCAGCAAGTCCTCCTTGGCGCCGCTCAGCTCGGCGAGAGCGAGCCGCGCCTGTCCGCGCCGAAAGAGCGCCTGCGGGCGTGTCACGGACGCGTCGCGGACGCGTCGAAGAGAGTGGCGCGCGGGCGCCGGGACCTTGGCCGAGCCGGGCGCGATGTCAAGCGCCGCGCTGCACGACTTTGCTGCGGCCCCGTGCTCGCTCAATCGGAGCTGGCAAGCCGCCATGGTGACGAGACACGTGAGCCGCACCTGCTCCGCCGCCGTCTTGCGCTCTTTCG
>NW_005199626.1:2307-24308 GCF_000372725.1 Emiliania huxleyi CCMP1516 | reverse complement strand
CTCTCCCCGCCGGAAGAGCGCGTTGCCCTGCTCCTTCTTCTTGAGCTGCCCGGTGAGACGCTCGGCGAGGCTCATCGCCCACGCCTAATTCCACGACCGAGCGCTCGACTCATCCTCGCCTCGGGCTAGCCTCTCGCCGAGCCGCCCATCGCCCGCGCCTCCTTGCCGCGCTCGAAGCCGACTAGGCGCACCTCCGCCTCCACCTCCGCCTCCGCCTCGTCGGCAGGGAAGCCTGCCGGCCGCGTGTAGCCCGACCCCTCGCCGTAGCACCACGCGGCCGGCGCGCGCAGCAGCGCCACCTCCCCGCGCTTCATCTCGAGGAGCGCCGCGTCGATGGCGCGGATGACCGCACCGTCGCCCTGCACGACGCTGACCGGCTCGGTCGCCTGGTCTCGGGAGATCTCGGGTGATCCCGGGTGATCCCGGAGGGCCTCACGCGACGAGGAGCGGGCTCGGCCGCCTCCTCGAGCAGCGCGCCCGAGCCGGCCGCCCGCACCGCAAAGGTGATCTCGCACCTTTGGGGGGGGGGGGGGGGGAAGCCTGCTGGTGGGGAGATTGCTGGAAAGGGAGCCTGCTCCAGCCCAGGACGGGTGAACCCAAAGGAGGTGGGAGGGGAGGGAAAGGGGCTTCCGGAAAAGGCCCCCGCCGGAAAGGCGGCCGGGAGGGTGGCGGGAGGGCCGCGGGAAAGGCGGCCGGGAGGGCCGCGGGAAAATTGGCGGGGAGGGTGGAGGGGGAAGGGCGGCGGGGACGGTGGCGGGGAGGGTGGCGGGGAGGGTGGCCAGCTCGCACCTCGCGTCCTCGTTTGGGCGCTCGTGCTCCTGCTCCGCCTACATGGTGGATACGCCAGCCTCAGGGCGGGAGGACGGTCTCGTGCAGAGTCTTCAGAGCAGCGCACGGGCTTCCGGATACAGCCGAATACAGCGGAATACAGCCGAATACAGCCGAATACAGCGGAATGCGGTTGAGTGCAGCGGAATGCGGTTGAGTGCAGCGGAGAGGTTGTCCTCTCGAGCGCGAGTTGGAGTACAGGAATGCGTGAACACGTATCCCGCTTCTACGCTCCTCCGCCTCGACGAGCACGGTGCGCACGACCGCCTCGGCCGTGTGAGGCACCGGCTCGACGCGCACCCACGACGAGAGAGTGGCGCGCACCTAGGGTCAGGGAGGGTCAGGGAGGGTCAGGGAGGGTCAGGGGGTCAGGGAGGGTCAGGGGGTCAGGGGAGGGCTCGGTCATCGACGAGTTGGAACAAGTTGCACCCCCCCCCCCCCGCCATCTCTAGGGCGAGAGGGCGGCGGCGCACGTCGACACGCTCGTGAGGGCCGCCGACCAGAGCCTGCGAGCAGCGCAGCACCGCCCGCTCGCGCCGCTGCATCGTCGGCAAGAGCACGTCCAGCGCCGCCCCGACGCCCCATGCCCCCAGCCCTGCGAGGCGAGACACCTCCTCGAGCGGCGCCTCCACAGACCCTCCGCCGAGAGCCATCGTCACCTCCGCCTCGGGCGCTACCTTCTCCGGCGCCGACTCGGCGCACGCGCGCACCTCAACCTCGAGCGAGAGGGTGCAGACGTACCGCTGCATGGGCCGCTGCCACCCCTCGCCGCGAGACTCGACCACCTGGAGGCGTGAAGCTGGAGGCGTGAAGCTGGAGGCGTGAGCCTGGAGCGTGGATCTCGGGTGGACCTCGGGTGGATCTCGGGTGGATCTCGGGCGGATCTCGGGTGGATCTCGGGTGGATCTCGGGTGGATCTCGGGTGGATCTCGGGTGGATCTCGGGTGGATCTCGGGTGGATCTCGGGTGGATCTCGGGTGGATCTCGGGTGGATCTCGGGTGGATCTCGGGTGGATCTCGACCACCTTGAGCGCCGACCCGTCCCTGCCCGGGGAGACGTCCTCGACGTCGTTCCAGTCCCCCATGGCGACGCGGAGGAGCAAAGACGCGCCCGGGGGCACGCCCAGCTCGGGCTCGCCTCCCGACCCGTAGGCGAGCTCGGGCGCCACCTTGAGCTCCGCCACCTCGCCCCGCTTCATCTTCAGCTCCCGCCACACGCGCAGGAGCGACGCGTCGGCGCGCGAGTAACGGAACGGCGCCTCCCCTCGAAAGACGAAGCCCGTCGCCTCCACTTCGCCGCGCCACGAGCAGCGCACCTCGGCGCGCTCGCCGGGCAGCTCCCACGAGCCAGGGCCCTTTGGTGCGCGCACGAGCGTCTTTTGGAGTAGGAGGCCGTCGCACAACACCTGCACCTCCCGCAGCTCCCGCAGCTCCACCTGGCGAGGACATGTCCTGGACGCGTCCTGGACGCGTCGTGCCACGTGTCCTCTCGCACCTCGCGCTGCCATGCCTCGTACTCGAGCACCGCCTCGGCCGGCAGCCCCTCGGCCGACGGGCCGCCCTCGCGCCTCACCGAGAGCAGTGCCTCCCCGTCCCGCGCCGCGGGCAGGACGGTGAAGGCGGACGCCTGCGGTGCGAAGACGCCAGCGTCAGGGCGGGAACACGGTCTCGGGTGGTGAATCCGGAGCATCGCGTGAGTGCACGGGCTGCGAAGCCCGCCGCGACTACCGCGGGCGGCCGCTGAATGCCGCTGACTACGCGTCCTCGCGAGTGCGACTTGCAGGTTGTGCTCGGCATCTGCGCGTGGACGCCTCGCCGCGCTTCATCGTGCGGACGGCCTTGTCCAGCCACGCAGAGAGGCGGCCCTCCCCCATCGTGACGCACCCCTGGAAGGAGTCGAACGGCGCGCCTAGGGGAAGCGCGTCGTGGACGCGTCGACCCCACGCGCCGAAGCAGACCCTCCGGCACGGCTCGCGCCGCACACCGCCGCCGGCGACGGCGCCCGAGAGCCGCAGCACAGCCTCCCACCGGTCGGACGGGTTCTCAAAGTCGTCGCGCGCGCCGGCGCGACGCAGCGTCTTTGTGAGGGCGCCCTTGCCCCCGCTGCAGTCCAGCGTCAGCCCGACGTCGCCCGGCTCCATCGACGCCACCCTGTACTCGTCCCAGTCGCGCCCCTCGAGCCCAGCACCGCCGCCCATGCCGCCCATGCCCATGCCGCCGCCCATTCCCATGCCCGCCATCATCTCCTCCATGCCCATGTGCTCCGGGAGGTCGCCGTCCAGCATCCGCTCCTGCCTGTGGCGACGGCGTGGCATGGTGTGGGCGGCGTGGCAGGCAGCGTGCGGCTCCACTCTGAGCGGCGACGGCGCACATGGCTTTCGCCGCGGCGCCCTCCTCCTCGTACTCGCTCGGGTCGATCTTGGAGAAGTCCACCTTCGAGAAGTTGTCGAGCGGCATGGGAACGACAGCGGGGCGCGAATGCCAGGCGCCCTCTCAAGTCAGGAGCGGCGGCGCGGTGGGCGGTGCGGAGGTTTTTTCTTTAATTTTTTTAACTGTCGCCCTGGCGAGTAGAGGCAACGCCCACCCAGGGTACCCTCTCCGCGAGGACCCATTCACGCTCTTTCGATGACTCGACGGGGCTCTGCTCCGAGAGACCTGGGAGAGCGTGCGTGTGCCTCTACTCGCCAGAGTGTCGCCAGCGGGTTGGCAGTATGCTCGCTCTCTTCGCACCGCTAGCCGTCGCGTTTACGACGCTGCCGCCGAGGCCTCTGCTGCCGCGACTCGACTGCCGCAGCCCTCCGCCCTGCGCCAAGTTCGGCTGCGCGATGCCGAGCCTCGAGCAGCTCGACGCACCCCTCGGCTTCGCCGGCTGGGCCATCATCGCCACCTACCAACTCGTGTCAAACCGCTACACCGCGGCTTGGAGCTCGCAGAACGCCGAGGCGCGCGCGGTGTGGACGCGCTACATCCTCGAGAAGGGCGACTACATCCTGGGCGTGCAGACGCTGCGCAACGGCCTGACGTCGGCGTCCTTCTTCTCTTCGGCGTGCTTCACGACGCTCTCGCTGCTCATCGGCCTCGCGTCGCGCAAGACGCTCTCGGCGCTCGAGCTCGTCAAGTACGGCTCGACATCGCTGATGCTCGTCGCTGCGGCGCTCGCGTACCTGCAGAGCGTGCGCTACATGAACACGGTCGCGTTCCTCTTCCAGGTGGCCAACGACCAGCGCGACGAGGGCACGTCGCGCGGGACGGTGATGCTGCTGATGGTGCTCTCCCACCACATGTGGACTGCTGGCGAGCGGATGCTCTACCTGCTCGTGCCGTCGGTGGCGTGGCTGGTGGGCGGCGGACCGGCGATGCTGGCCGTCTCGCTCGCCATCCTCCCCATCCTGTACTTCAAGGACCTGCCCGCGCCGACCAACCTGCTCGCGACGAAAGAGCCGTCGCTAGTGCCCTACGCCTACCTGCGCGGCCACTTCAGGTTCCTCGATATCTTTGGCTTCAACACGGCGCTCGAGGTTGCGCAGCAGAGCGTGGCCAAGAGCGGCGACTACGCCCTCCAAAAGTACGGCCTCGAATCGGCGCAGTGGCCGCCGCAGCGACCCGTCGAGGGGTGATTCTTATCACGCGCACGCTGACTATGCAACAGCTCGGCGGCTCGACGCCCACATGAACATGAGAGAAAAAAGAATCAGAAAAAAAAGACAACCCAAGGGAGGGATGGCGGATGGGACTTTGGGAGGACGGCACGCCGCCACACCCGGGGTTCACCCGACACAGGGATTTTAAGCAACATGTGTTCGGCGGCCGAAATTCTTTTCAGCAGGAAAGGCACGCCCGTCTTCTCTCTCCGTTCTCGCCTCTTCCGAAGAGCCTCTTGCGTCGTCCAGGTTATCGGGACACAGCACACAGCGAGCTCCGAGCACGACGGCTCTGAGACGAGGGAGTGGGAGAGCAGCCAGCGAGGCACGCGAGGCCTTGGAAGTTGGTGGCGCCGCTGGCGATTGCACTCCGGCAATGTCGGGTGCGGCTCCACGATGCAATCCTCACAAACCGCATCGGCGACGTTGCAGAGGAGGCCGTTGCTGATGATGCCGGCACCCCGGGGTGGCCTTCGCGGACGTGCGTGCGCAAACCGATTCTCAGTCGAGTGCGGGTGGGGAGGCCCTAAAACGGCGGGAGGGGTAGGGGTGCCGCTGTAGGGGTGTGGAGGGGTCGGGAGGGCGGGAGTGTGGACCGTGACCTAAAGCCCTCCACCGATAGAGGTGTCAGGCGGCAGGGCCCAGGAGGGCACTCGGAGGGGTGGGTGGTTGGAGGGCTGGCCAAAAGCGAGGCGTAGGAGGGGTCCAGTGGGCTAGAGAGGGCTGGAGGGGTCGGAGGGGGCTGGAGGGGCCGGAGGGGTTGTGCGGATGGAGGGGTCTGGAGCTGGCGAGTAGAGGCCCCGCCCACCCAGGGTATCCTCTCCGAGGACCCATTGTCGCCACCCCTGCCGTGTGTCGTGTGTGATCCCGGCCTCACCTGTCTTCCGAAATTGTTCGCACACCCACTCGTGCGCGCTCTGACACATGTGCCCGTACGTCCGTCGGTCCACTATCTCCCTCTTCTCTGTGTCCTCTGCCGCCTCCCTTCGCGTCGTGTACATGCATGGCCTAGTTCGCACCGCGTCCCTCACCACTTTTGAGGCGTCCTCCGTATCGTTGTTTCCGAGGTATGCTGTCGCTACGTCCGTATGCGCTGCAGGCTATTCCCACGTGCGATGGCACCCACACAAAGACCACCGCCTCTAGCTTTGATCTATAGTAAGCAATCGCCTCTAGGAGACCGCCTCTCTCCCGCAAAGAAAGAAAGAAAGAAAACACACAACCCAAGGGAGGGATGGGAGAACGGCACGCCGCCACCACACAGGGATTTTAAGGAGAGGAGTGTGGTGCGCTAGCCGTCGCCCACCCTGGGGAGTCTGCCTCTTCGTATCTCTTTTCGCAGTCTCTCGCCGCTTCTCGCTGCAACCTTCATGCCACCTCGCGGCCGTCCCACTCTCGTCGGTCTCTCCCTTGTCACTTCCTCCTCTCTCCCGCAGAAAGAAAGAAAGAAAGAAAACAGACAACCCAAGGGAGGGATGGGAGGACGGCACGCCGCCAGCAGCCTTTGCACTACATGATCGCGAAATTCTTTTTGCGACAGGTAAAACAGATAACCCACTAAGATATGTTTTGTGTATATGGCAGCTCTCGATGTCGTCAAGCACTCGTTCTGGCCGTGGAGGGGCTCCTACCCACGGCAGTTACTGATCCTTGACAACGGCACCATCGTAAGCTGCGACGGCGGGCAGGTAACGAACAAGTGGGACGCCCAGCGGGTGAGTGTTGTCGACGGTCCAGGCAATGTCTTCTTCCTTTCCGGCTGCGGCGGAGTCTGCGGATGCGGCACGCAGACCTTGCGCTTTGAGGCGGTCAACGTCGACCAAAAATACGCGCTCCTCCTCTCCGTCGGCCAACTTCCGCAGAGCGCGACGCCAGTCGACCCCGGTGGCTGGCACGGCGGGAGCACGCCGCCCGCGTCGCCGCCGTCAGCGGAGCGCAGCAGCTCTGGCCGCGCCTTGGGCGTCTACACTCCGTACCCGAGCGAGCCTCAAGGTGCTGCGCTGTCCCGCACCCTGCCCTTGAACGATGTCTTGCGTTTGCGCTCTCTGCCTTGCTCCGACCCACGGCCGCACGTCGACCGCAGGAGGGGGAGGGGCTAAGCCCAGGTAGCCGGAGGCGGTGCGGCCCTTCGGCAAGAAGAGCGAATCTCAGTAGAGAGAGCGCTGCGATCCGAGACCGACGACACCGCGGAGCAGAGGTCGGGCGCGCCGACTCGCGCGCCGACGGCTCTCTAGGCCGCGGGCGGGCGGGCCGCGGGACGCATGAGTGGCGGCGCGAGGAGTGGGGGCGGGCCGCCCGGCCGCAACACGTAAGCAGCAGGTCGGTGCTCGAGCACCGCGCGCGCGGCCCGCGGCCCGGCGAGGCGGCCCGCCCACATGCCACATTGATATGCCCCCCCCCCCCCGCCCACACACCACCCGCACGATCGGGCCATATGCACCGCATAGAGCCGCGGGCGCCGGCGGGGCGGCCAGCCGGACCGCGCGGCGCGAGCCCGAGAATCGAGATACGGACACAATCGATCAATCGTCTCGCGGTGGAGTGCGTCCCAGTGCGTGCGCGCCGTGGCCCGCGTGCGGCGCGGCCGCGCGGCCGCGCGGGGCCGGGAAGGCGCGGGGGATGTAGCATGTACGCGTTACGGCGTTAGGTAGAGGATAAGGCCATGCACAGTGTGCGTTTCTAGATGACATGTTAGGCATGCCCGTATCGATCGTATTAAAGAGCACCATTTACGGCGGCTGCTGGCGTGCGGGGTGTGCGGGGGCGCTCTGCCTCTGGCGAGGCGACAAATAACGACCACCACCACCAGGACCGCGCGCTGCCAAGCTGGGGGCACGAGCGAGTGCACGCGCGTCCTCACAGCGCTGCCACCGGAGGGTCCCCGTGAGTGCGGATGTGGGCCAGCTACTTCGACTTGAAGTAGTCCTGCAGGATGGAGAGGGCCTCCGACTCCTCGCCCCACTCGCGCACGACGACGCACGAGCAGCCGACGACCTGAAGAGGGGGGGGGGGGGGGGGGGGCTTCAGAGGGGACTGAAGAGGCGGGGCAGCCAGCCGTGCAGCTGCGGCAGAGGATCCGCGCGGCGGGAGAGGCCGAGAGAGGGCTGCGTGCAGGGCTTGAGGGGTCGCACCTTGCGGGCGGCACCCTCCTGGTCGAGCTTGGCGAGGCCGACCCACTCGCCGAGCTGCTTCTTGTCCGACACCTTCATCAGGTTGACCCCGTGCTCCGCGCACAGCGCCTCGACGAGCTTGGTGTACTCGGGCTCAGAGCAGTCGGCCGAGAGGACGCACAGCTGCGCCTGGCCCTTGTCGAGCGTCTTGGCGCACTCGTGCAGGCCGCGGGCGACGCCGTCGTGCACCAGCGCGTTCTTCAACACCAGCTTGAGCGCCGTCTCGACGTCCATCACCGCCGGCGCCTCGGCGACCGGGGCCGTCTCGGCGACCTCAACCTCCGTCGTCTCCTCGTCAGCCATTTGAGCTCGCTCTTATCCTCACGAGCCTGCGCGGGCGGAGGGGCGGGCGCGACCTCGTCGGCGTGCAGCGGGTGGCGCGGAGGGCGACGCCGAGGGGAGCGCGAGAGGGCAGGAGAGCGCGGGCATGCCCTAAACGCCGCGTGCCTTTGCTGAAAGAAAATTTCGTTCAAGCGAGGTTACTGGCTTGACAAACGCTCCCCGCTCCCGTTCCCCTGTGTCCCTGATCGTCCTTACAAGATCCTGCTCGTGCAGGTGGGGACCCTGTCCTTCTCCCACCCCTCGTTTGGCGTGCCCGTTTTATTTATTTATTTATTGACAAACACACAGCGAGGGCGACAGCAAGAGTCGAACGGGAGGCGCCTGTACAGTCAGGTGACAAGAGTGTCGACTGGCTGCGCGCGTCACGCTGGCTCCTCGCGCGGTGCCTCGATGCCGTAGGCGGCCGCCCACGCAAGCCCGCGGCTGGTTCCGCCCGCCGGGTTGTACTCGCAGCCGACGTGGCCGCGGTATCCGCCCTCCTCGAGGAGCGCCAGCATCGCAGCCGCAGCCGCCGCGTCGGGCTCGTGCCTCCCCTCCGGACCTGCGATCTGGACGTGGGCAGCGCGCGGCGCGTACGTGCGGATCGCGCACCGCACCGCCTCACTCGGCCACCGCGCGGCCGCCTTTTGGAGGTGGTAGAGGTCGAACTGCAGGCCGCAGGCCGGGTGGCCGACGGCGTCGACCACGCGCGCGGCGTCCTCCTGCGACGGGAGAGGCGGCGGCGGCGGCTCGGCTGCGCCTCTCTCGTGCTCGGCTTGCCGCGGCTCTCCTGCCTCCCAACCCCCCTAGGAACGTGCAACCAGTATTTGGTGCGCCAACCCTTATGTGGTGAGGCGGCGCAGAGCGCGCCGAAACGGGGGAACGGCGCACTTCTGCGCCGCCGGCGCAGATCTGCCCCGAAAACGGTGCAGTTCTTCGCCGGCGGCGCACTTTTCGGCGCAGATCTTCGCTCTGAGGCTGTGTGCACCTCACCCTTCTCCTGCGCGCCTGCGATGGCAGCAGGTAGCCGGGCACGTCGGAAGGGTTGAGAGCTTCGACGCAGAGCGTGATGCCGGCCGACTGGGCCTCGCCCGCAGCCGCGCGCAGCCGCTCGACAAAGGTCTGCTCGCACGCACCCTGCTGCCGCAGGCCGGCCAGCACATGCACCCGCGGGCAGCCGATTGCAGCGGCGTACACAAACGCCTCGCGAAGGCTCGCCTCGTGGTCGCCGCCCCGATCCGGAAGGGCGGCGACGCCGCGCTCGCCGCCGGCCCAGTCGCCAGGAGGCGCGTTGACAAGCACCTGCTCCATCCCGTGCCTCTCAAGCTCCGCAGCCACCGCACTCGCAGGTGCTTCGCCGTACGGGAAGAGCGACTCGACGGCGCGGAAGCCGTGACGGGCGGCGAGGCCGAAGCGCTTGAGGTAGGGAGCCTCGGTGAAGAGCATGCTGAGGTTCGCCGAGAGGCGCACATTAGGTCGCATGAACGGAGAGTTGTCGATCGAGTGTCGTCGCGCGGCTAGCGCGTTGTTCTTTACAACTCAAGTCTTCTGGGAAGCATTTTTCCAAAAGCCCCAAGGGGGTGGAGTTCGCCGTCGAAGGGACACGTCCCCAGCGATCGCCGCCACGATCCCCTCACCGATTCGAGGCGGCTTTGCTGGCTCTGTGCTGGCGATGCACAGGTTGCTCCTCTACGCTCTCGCTGCCATGAACGGCGGTCCCTTCTCGTCCGACCCAGTGGTGCAAGAGGACTACATTTCACCTCTTCCCGGTGCTCTGCGTCGCAGCCTCATGGCCGTCCACGCATCCGGCCGATCGAAGCACAGCGCCGTCCCGTGGCGTCCGGAGATGGATGCCTTCGTGCTGCTGCGCCACGTTCGAGACGGCATCTCGTTGCCAAAGGTGGCAGAGCAGTGGCCGTTTGAATCCGCCACCAAACGAAGCAAAGATGCAATCAAGTGGCGATGGAAAAAGGTTCTCAAAAGACTCGACGCTCTCGACGACCTCCGACTGATCTGTGGATCCTGCGACGAGCGCGACGAGGCGGAGACGCAGCTGAACAGCACCGAGATCAGCCTGCAACCGTGGGTCGAGGACGCTCTCGTGAAGCTGCACGCGCGAAAAAACGTGTCGATGAGCTCAAACTACACTCCATGGACGATCGAGGAGGACCGCCTTCTGCTTCACACGTACCAGAGCGGCGCAAAGATCAACGAGATACGCGTTGGTGTCCGCAGCTACAAGTCAATCAAGCTCCAGCTACGCCGACTTCAGAACGTCACGCCACTGGTACGCGACGCGCACCACAACAGCCGTTGCGACCCGGAGGCGCCGTTTCAGTACCTGCAGCACGACATCTGGACGCCGATCGACTCGACCCTCGCTCTACCGCCGTGCGCGCAGATCGACTGGATTCGCGGCGTCGCAAAGGTGTCTCCCTTACCCTGTTCGCCTGCACGCGCGCGTGATCATTCGGCGATCTCTATCGACTAGTGAATCCACACCCTCCCAAACCCGCATCTCCTCTGTCATTCATCACCCAATGATAATCACATCGGACCCCACCGTCCGCGAGATTACTTCAACTTACGTCACGGACCTCGCGACCGACGGCAGCGCCGAGCTAGACTCAGACGGCCTCCCAGCACCCTCCTCCGCTACTGACACAATCTCTCTCCTCGCCATCCCGCCCCACCTCACTCAAACGCCGCGCTGCGCTGACAGGCCTGAGCCTACACGCCTACAACGCGCACACGTATCGCAGTCCCGTTATCAGCACTAAATCACTGTCGCTATCTTAGGAACGTAGCGGCAACCCACACCTCCACTTCCGCCGATCTCTCTCGCGTACTTCCTCCATGCCTTCACCATCGCTCATCCCGACACTTCTCTCCACCTGCCACCCTCCCCACCGCCACCGCCCTTGCCGCCGCCCTCTCCGCCCCCCCCAACACCGACGTCACGATCTCCGCCATCCCCGAGTCCTCCTCTTGCGAGCCCGCCACCATCGTCACCGCTGCCCTCGCCACGGACGCCCCCGCCATTACCGTCGCGCACCCACCCTCTTCGCCGCCGCCGTCATCGTCGTCTCACTCTCCGCCGCCCCTCTCAACACCGCCTATACCGCCTCCACCATCGCTGCCGCCGACCACGCCGCCGCCGTCTTCATCACCGCGGTGGCGGCTCCCCCCCCCCCCCCCCCCGCCCGCCCTCACCGTCCCCACCCCCGCCGGCGCCACCTCGCCGTCGCCGCTGTCTCCGTCACGCCCCTCTGTGGCGCTGTCGCCTCCGCCACCTTCCCCACCGCCGACGCGTCCGTCACCGCTCTCGAGCGGCCGACGCCCTCGGCCCCACCTTCGATGCCTCCGTCGATAGCCTCTGTACATGCGCCGCTTCCACAGCCCTCGGCTCCGCCACCGCCCTCGTCGGCGCCCACTACACCCCCACTGTCGCCGTCGCCACCGCCTCAGCCACCGCCGACCTCGCCACCTCCGAGAGATCTCTGCCGATACTATCTCCAGCTACGTCACCTACACATTCGACACCGCCGCCGCCGCCGCCCCCCTCAACGCCGCCGCCGACATTTCCGCCTGCCTCTTCGCTCACCACAACATACCCTCCGAGAGATCTCTGCCGATACTATCTCCAGCTACGTCACCTACACATTCGACACCGCCGCCGCCGCCGCCCCCCTCAACGCCGCCGCCGACATTTCCGCCTGCCTCTTCGCTCACCACAACATACAGATTCACAGCGCCGACGCCTTCGTGTCCGAGCACCCGCACGCACCATGACACGCATACCCGCTCGTCGACACTCGGAGACCGTAGCTATCGCTGACAGTCAAACATCGAGCCACACGTACGCCTCTGCTGCGCTCTCGCACCAGCTCCATGCCAGCACACTCACGTTCCCCGCCACTCTCACCGACAAACCCTATGCCTCGGACGGTGTCTCGATCCACCACGCGCAATCTTAATCTACTCACTCGTCTCGTCACGATCACATCATAGGCACCGCAGACGTGGGAGCTTCAGCTCGACGCGACGCGATTCTGCTTCTTCGACGACCATCGAGAGACAGCGGTCACACTCGATGCGTCTGATCGTTTCCGACTGGAAGACGTGTGTTCGACTATGACCGTCGGCAAGCTCACGGAGCACGTCGCACGATGGCTCCGGACAGCAGCTCCGCCTGGTGCAGCGGAGATAGCGAACTCTAAGACCGTGCGTCTTGCCGTGCTCAGAGACTCCATGCCTGCGTGCAGCCACCTTCAGGATTTCGCGGTGTCCGAGAGCGTGCGCTACAGGTGCCGCGATGGCGTGCCTCGAAACGCAACCATCGTAGCCAAGCACCGACCGTGGGACAACTTGCCATACTACACGATCCGCATCGACGACTACAGCACGACCGTTTCCAAGTCAACTCTTTCCATGCATCGCCCTCGCCCGCCACTGCCGGCCAACTCGACGATATGTCGCGACGAGCCAGCTGCTGCTGATGCGGCGACGGACGATGGAGTGCCAAGCACACCGCAAGTCGTGCAGCTGAACAAAGGTGACAATGTATGGTTCGTTTCCACCGCGACGGCGGCCCCTCGTCGAGCCCGAATCGACAACGTAGATGACATCAATTCGACGTGCATCATTACCATCGAAGGCGACGAGCGAAACGTATCAGCTCTCAACCTGGCACCGCCAGAGGAGCAGTCTGATGCGACAAATACGACGCCTGGCCCCTCGTGGACCGGCGCGGAGATCGAGCAGCTGCTCGACAACTCCGAGCAGACAGTCGGCGAGCTCGACCTGTACAACCGCTCACCGCGTCTCATCGTCGTCTCGAGTGACGTCGACCAGTACTGGGAGCGATGGTCAGCCATGCCCCCCGTGTCATGCCCACACACCCGCATCTGGTATACTCAGTGTGTGCACAACTCGTAGGCGTCAGGTCAAAGATCCGGCGCACAACCCTCGAGCGCGAGCCCCCGAGCACTTGCAACTCGTCAACAACCTGATCTCGTCAAATCACTCGGAGCACGCCGACGAGACGCATCTGCCTGTCGACACTCCGACGTGGAATAAGCTTGCAACGCACATGCGAGAGATCGCAGTGACACCATGCCGTGTCTGCTTTCAGTGCGGCATGGTAAACCACCCTCAGCCGGGAGACACGATCCGCGTCTCCAACGTAACATCAAAGTACGACTGCCGCGCATACCGCGTCTTCCGATACTACATCAAGCGTGCGATCCGCAAAATGCGTGGTCGCATGCCAGAAAACGCGGACCGCGCTGACGCCGACAAGGAGGTGTTTCTCTGCGAGCCGCATCCAAACGGAGGATGCAAGGTCTTCACGTGCTCGATGTGCAAGTGTGCGTGCAAACGTCGCGACGACGAAGGCAAGCTCTACTACAGCCAATGCAGCGCGGCCGAGCTCGACCTCTTCGACGGTCACCGTGCCGACGGCACATATGAGTCCATCGGCATCGGCGAGAAGCAGGCACCCAAGTACGCTGCGTGCTCGGTCTGGGACCGACTCGCTCTCGGTGTCCTCAAAATGGCCAATCCGGTGTTCAAAGGGTACGGTGGCGCCGGCTACGTGCACTGCGGAGGAGGTGGGCTCCTCGAGCCGGCAGACTTCGACGGCATGTCGTCTCTTCTCGTGACTCGGGCTCGCACGGGCGGCGACTACTCCCGCGGCTCGCGCGCGGTGCAACGAGAGGCGCTGCACCGCCTCATGGACGAGCAGACGGGCAACCCCATCGTCCGAAAGACGTTAACGTGCCTTCATCGCGAGATCGATTCCTCGATGCCAACCATGACGCAGCCGTCCGACAGCGAAAGCGATGACGACACGGAGAGACCAGAGGGCCGACTCGCCCACCCGAACGCGTTCATCGGTGCCGCGACGACGTCACTGCCGCTCGATCCGACGGCGCACAACCAGTCTCTCACGCGCGACCCCTCGCTTGGAGACAAGCGTCTCCGCGACGGCGCCCTGGTGTCGCAGCCGCTCGACACCGACGCTCCTGAGTCGAGCGCAGGCAACGCGACGCACACGGTGCTGCTTCCAAAGGGCGCTGGCGATCGCGTCGACAGCGAAATCGCGTGCTCTCGGAAGCACTACCGACGAAAAATGTTCGCGAGTATCGCCGACACGTTCGGCCGTGCAGAGGAGTTCATCTGGTTCCACTTCCAGCTCATGACGAAGCGGTCGATGCAAGGCGGAGGCACGTCGACTGTCAACGCCCACCTGGCAATGAATGCATCCAGCGATGACGTCAACGCTCACAGCGCAGCGCTGCATCAGCGGTGGAAAGACCTTCGCGAAGCCGCGCCGGAGTACGTACCATACTGCAACGTCTTCGAGTCTTACACCTCCACAGTCGGTGCGAACGTCGTGGGCAGCAAAGCCTACTGGGACGAAGCCGCCGCCGAGCTGCACGCCATGGCGGTCGAGCATGGCCCACCACAGTACTGGGCTACCTTCACTTGCAACGAGTCCGGCTGGTCCGACCTCAAGGCAGCGTGCGATGGCGAGCATCACTCGAAGCGGCCCGTCGAGGCGACGCGTCAGTACAACCGACGGTGGGACGCCTTCCTCAAGCGCTACCTCACCGGTCAGTCGCCGATCGGCAACATCACACGCGTCTGGTGGCGGCAAGAAGATCAGATGCGCGCCTCGCTCCACATACACATAGTCTTCTGGGTGGCCGAGGCTGAGGATCGCGACTTCGATGACACGTCCCCGCTGCCAGGCGATTCCGCGATCATCGGCACCGCACCTCGGGCCTGCCGGACGCGCGAAGAGCGCCAGTGGCGAAAGTTAGTGCTGCGCCTCCAACGGCACGACTGCCGACCAAAGTGTAAGGTGTCGATGGGCGTGTCGTGCGAGGAATGCAAGTACGGCTATCCGCGCCGCTACAACGTGACGCGCGGCGCTAGCGGATGCGCCATCAACCCGACATCGGGTCGATACGAGTACGATTGCGAGTACGAAGAGGACACACGCATCAGCCCCTATGTCGCCGAGTGGCTGCTTGCCTGGGGCGCGTCGATGAACATACAACGATGCACCGGCACCGGATTCATGGACTACACTTCGAAGTGAGCAGCGATTTCCTGCGACACTCTCCCTAACCCCACTTCGCTGCTCACCATCTCCATCGTTGCCGCCGCTAAGAACACCGACTGAACACGGCACTCCCCACGCATCCCGCACGCGCTACTCACACGCGCGCTCTTCTGGTCATAGGTACGTCCCCAAGCCGGAGCCCCACGGGCTCCTCAAAGACACGACGCGGCAACAAGAAGGCAGCCGAGTGGGATCGCAGCAGCATTTCCTCGACGGCCGTCTGGTCGGACAGCCTGAGTGCGTGCACCGGGCGTGGGGCTTCACAATGCGAAGCGGCGCTAATGTAGTTCACCTGTGCACCAAGCCGCCGCACATGCGTATGCGCGCTCCGACTCGCCAGAACAGGACTGACGGCGACGATGGCAGCGATGACGACGACTGCGATGCTGCATCGGTGTCCGGATCAGAGTGCAGCGGTGACGGAGATACCGACGCCGCGGGCGGGAAACCGCTGCGCTTCATGGACGGCACGCTCGAGCAGTACGAGTGCAGGCCGTGCGATACGACCGGCAATTCATACTGGGAGGCAATGCTCTATCCATACTTTCACCGCCACTACCGCACCGTGCTGGGGAAAAACATTCCCAAGGCTAGTCGTCGAGCTGGAAAGTACTGGCGATGCACGCAGAGCGGCGTTCCATATGCCGCCGATGACGGCGGCACAAACGACGATGCGAGAGCAGAGGTCGGACTCGGTGCCGGGGACGGTGCTGACGGTGACGCTCCGGCTGGAGCCATCATCCCCAGTGCCCGATACGTCGTCCCGCGCCAAGCAAAGTCCGATGCTCCACAGCCGGTGGCAATCAAGTGGCTAGAACCGGATCAGCACGGCGAACACTATCTCTACCAACAGCTGGTGCTCAAGACGTCTTTCCGCGACTCCACCCCCAGCAGCTTCATCTCTGACTCCAACATCACCGGTACGATGTTCGAGGAGCTATCAGTCAGAGGCATTCTCCGCGAGGGAGGCCTCGAACAGCTCCTGGAGGAGGATGCAAAGGCGCGATTGAGTAAAGGCGAGTGAGTGCTCTCCAATCGCCCGGCCTCTGGGTGGGTGCGCTTCTTAGCTCCCCGGCCCTGCGGTTGGGCTAATCAGCCTCTAGAGACGACCCAACACTTCATGTGTGTGTGTGAGTGAGTGAGTAGGTAGGTAGGTAGAAAGGTGAAGAACAGCCAGGCTCGGTAGTGAGTACTCAAGCAAGGGGAAGAAGATAGGAATTTTCTGGATTGTTGTGCGTGGAAGAATTCGAGGTAGGTAATCCCTCACCGCCTCCTTTGGTTCCCGTCCAAGATCACTGAAGCTCACTGCTCTCGCCCCGCCGCCAGGCCCGCCGCCCCTACGCCTGGATCCCCTATCGCTCACGGGGCCCGCCTGTTGCTCACGCGAGCGACGCCTATTGCTCACGGAGCCCGCCCCGCCCGCGCCACTCCCACCCACCATGCGATGCGCTTCCCCGCTCGCTCGCCAATCGCGTCTCCTTATTCATAGGCCCTGATGATGATTCGGTTTCTCGTCTTTCACCTCGCGCTCGTCCACGGCCTCGCCCCCATGCCGCAAGAGTTGCTGGGCGAAGAGTCTCGTCTCACCTCCCAGCTGCAGGGGGCATATCTCACCGGGGCGCAGCTGGAGGGGGCAGGTCTCCGCATGGCGCAGCTGCATCGCGATCCGGTGCGGCACCGCCGCGATAGGGGATCCAGGCGTAGGGGCGGCTAATTTTGCCAGAAGAATCACATGTGGCACCGGCTCTACTCTAGCGACGTGAACGAAATGTTCGGTCGCCTCGACGACTTCCTCGGCTCCGACCGACTCTGGCTTCGGCTAGAGTTGACAACAGACAAGCTGCCGAGCCCAAGCCACTAGGTGTGCTAGATTTCTTATTGGCTCGTGAACTCCACAGTGATGAGTGTGCTTGCGCGCCCCCCGCGATGCAGCGAGGTGTCTCTTGGGCCGCGGGGCTGTGCGTTTGTGTTTGAGACAGACACCGATTTCGTTGGAAGCAATGATTTCCCGGTGTCTGTTTCAAGCACCTGCTCCATCCCGTGCCTCTCAAGCTCCGCAGCCACCGCACTCGCAGGTGCTTCGCCGTACGGGAAGAGCGACTCGACGGCGCGGAAGCCGTGACGGGCGGCGAGGCCGAAGCGCTTGAGGTAGGGAGCCTCGGTGAAGAGCATGCTGAGGTTCGCCGAGAGGCGCACATTAGGTCGCATGAACGGAGAGTTGTCGATCGAGTGTCGTCGCGCGGCTAGCGCGTTGTTCTTTGTAGCGCCAGTCCGAGCCAGTCTGCTGTCAGCTAGTGCTTGAATTCTTTTTTGCACACTTTTGGAGCTACCATCGATGTAATGAAACAAACGCAGGGCGGACACACGCACATCGCTCTCGGGCTCACAGACATCCCGCACACCCGCCGCCCCCGCGCGCCCCCCACCCCGGCCGGGAGAAAGGGGAGTGACATTTGGGACGGCAACAGAACGAGCTGCAACAAACGAGTATCTTGCACTCCATGTCGCATGTGCATGAACGCATGGAGAAATGAAAGCCGCCTGGCCCCCAAGTCCGGCTCACGCGCCCCGACTGACCGATCTACCGCACTGATCACTTCCGCCCCCTCGCTCCCAACCCAATCCACGGATCCACCTCGCCGAGTCCGAGATATGCCCCGAGATGCGCGATCTCGGGCTAAAAGAGAAAAGTGGGAGGAGTTGGGGGCCGGCGTATCTGCCCGTATCTCGTATCTCCCGGTATCTCCCGGTATCTCCCGGTGTATCTCTCCCCGCGGCATCCCGCCATATCCCGCCATATCCTCTGGGCCGGCGCGGGGGCCCCAGAGGGTGTCCATGCGGGGGGGAGATGGGGTCCCATGGCCCGCCGCAGGCGCCGATTTTTTCGGATTGTTTTTCTTTTTTCGCGTTTTTTACTTGTTTTCATGGGAATTCGGCGTACTTGCGGCCATGCTATCACGCCTTGCGACAGCCTGTCGGCGCAGCTGACCGTGCCATGATGCACAATTGATCACCTGCATAGCTCGCGGCCTTAGTATCAAGCATTCAGTGACGACCTGATCGTACGGCCAGTAGGAAGGTGTCCTTCCATCGTGTGCACGCTTCTGGCGCAATGCGCGTCACCTCGGATTGGCTGCTGGCACTCTCGAGGCTATGCCTACACAGCCTCGCGCGCATGGGCAGTCAAGAGGGACCATGCACCTTCTCAGGACAGCGCCGGTGCCTCTCTCTTGGACCGGCAAACTTGGTGGTATCGTGTCACCAATGTGGGACCAGTGCGGCATCGCGCCATCGACAGCTCTGAACTGCGCCTCACCACTGACCGGGAAGGCCGCCAAGTGGGCCAGCACAGGTCGCACATTGTGGCAGCAGTCAGCAGTGCATGGCTGATAGCTAGAGCAGCAGCGTCAGGGTCGCAGGGTCGGATCGTGTCAAGCCTCTCGCCCGGCCGGCCGCGTGCAGACGTCGGCCTGTCTGCTGTCTGGAGTGATCTGTCGGCGGTCAGTACGACCGATCAGGTCGGAGTTTTCTGATGGTTGGAGGGTCTATCTGTATGTACTCCTCGAGATCTCTCCAAATCTGCCCTCTACTTAACCGTACTTAATCGGGAAGTCGGTGCTCATAGAGACTCATAGAGCCGGAGCCCCGTTTCCGCACTGCGGCGCGGCGCACGGTGCCTCCGGGGGGCCCCGCGCCGGCCCAGAGGCCATATCTCCCGCCATATCCGCCGCGGAGACCGCGAAAAATTCCGGCCGCACCAGGGATAAAGTCGTGCGGCAAGCACACCCCTCGATTTCGGCGGCCAATGTTGAACACAATTAAAAATAATTCTTCTGCGTTTAAAGAGATACAACGGCTTCCGGTGGGGAGGTCGCTGCTACACTGCTGCGCGTGGGCGAGAGACTGCGACGTGCGACGAGTGCTAGGCAGACGCCCGAGCTGTAAGCTGCTCAAGAAACTCAGTGAAATCCTCGACGTTTTATACTCGGGCTCTGAGCCGAGCCTGAGGCTGACCTGAGGGCCAAAATCAGTCAGCACAAGCGGCCAAAGCTCTCGTGCCGTTACCTACGTTGCTCCATCGGCCCGCGATGTCCCGAGATTGCTGAGCTCCGAGCTCTGCTTTCTGGGCAAGGCAGGGAACGCAAGTAAGGGCAGCTTTGTCTGCTTCAGCGCAATCTCGCGCAGCCGCCGTTCGCGCGGATCCTCCACCTCGAGCTCGCCCTCCGCTATCAACCGCATCCTCTCCTCTTGCGCGGCCTTGCGTGCAGCAATGGCGGCAACAATCTGGGAATGTCCATCGGCGGTGCTAACGCCGCTCTCAGCCGCCCTCTCTGGAGCTTGCGGATGCGGTGGAGGTCGCGGCGGCGGCGGCGGCGGCGGCGGCGGCGGCGGCGGCGGCGGCGGCGGCGGCGGCGGCGGAGCAGGGGGCGGCGCCGGCGTCGTAGCCGGCAATGGCTTCGGCGGAGCCTCTCCTTCGGGTGTGCTAGCACTGACACCGCCACCGTGGGCCTTGCAGAGCGTGGCCACAGCCGCCTCCGTCGGAAGATCGCACGTGGCGAGTCGAGCGGCGACGGCCCTCTTGAAGCCGTCTGCCTGCGCTGGCATTCCCGGAGTGTCGAGCCGGGAGGAGAGGCAGCGCAGCTCCTGCTCTCTCAGACCGGAGCACGCCATGTTCCGCCAGTCGTATGGCGAGATCATCTTGAGGTCGGTGTCGCTCGCAACGAGTAGCCGGAGCTCGGGGTGACGCTGAAAGCGTCGGACCTCGGACGCCTCCCCCTCGCCGGCAAGAAGAGACCGCCAGCGCGGCTGGAGTGCCTTTCCGACCCGCTCATTAATCTCGCGCTGAGCCGCAGCCGCAGCCATCACTTCGCGGGCGCGCCTGTCCTCCTCCGCTCGCTCCCGCACCTTCTCGTCTTTGCGACGCTGAGCTGTCTGGAAGTTTTGGATGCGGACGTGTCGAGGAACGTCCATCAGCTCGCCGAGCCGAATCGTGACCATCTCCGCGAACCCCACTGTCGACTCGTCGGGCTCGCCGATGCCGAGCCTCTCGAGCACGGCGGCGTCGTGCTCGTCGATATAGATCAACATGAGCCCAGAGTAGAGATCGCGAAGGTGCTGATCCGAGAGGGCAACGAGCGCCTGCTCGAACTGGTCGAAGGTTGCCTGCTCAAACCTACCCGCGGACCGCATTTGCAGCACGCATTTGAGGTGGGAGAGGAACTCGCGCCACCCGGCCTCGTCCTCGTCGAGGGATGCCTCGCCCGTGGTCTGGAGCTTGAGCCAGCTGTTCTCCTTGCGAAGGGCTTCTAGCTGCTTGCGCAGCTCCTCCAACTCAACCGTTCGAGTCGATCTGCGATTGCCCGAGCTCGCAAGGGCTCGCACAGCAGAGTCTGGGGCTGCTCTCGCCAGCGGAGTGGAGTCTGGGGATGCTCTCGCCGACGGCGGAGTAGGGTCCAGGGGTGCCGTCGCAAGCGGAGCTCGCAGCCCAAGATCCTCCAACATCTGCCGTGACATATGCGACGCCCCTCCGGTCGGCGAATTGCTCCTCGGCGCGTGGCGGAGCACAGCAGGACGTGCGACGGGCCGACCAGACCGGGTTGACCAGAGCTGACCTTTGCCGCCCTGCCCTCCTCTCCTTCTCCCAGGCTCCCGACCGCTGCCGCCCTTTGTGGTGCTCCTCTGTTGTCCTCGTTGCGCCTCTTTCTCGCCGTTCGACTCTCGCGATTTTCGGTGCTGTTCAATCAGCAGGGCGCGCTCCAGGCGACGCTCCCGAGAAAGCAAGGCGCGCTCCTCTCTCGACTGAACCCGAGCACCACGGCCGGGAGGAGCCTTGTTGGAGCTTGCTGATGTGCTGGCGGAGTCCGCCTCTATGAGGGAGGCAACCTCGCTGTGGCCAGCCTTGCCTGCGAGTACGAGTGCAGTTGCACCGCGCTTGTCCGTCACGCTACGGTCCGCGCCTCTCTTGAGCAGCTCCGCTACGAGACGCAAATGGCCTCTCGATGCGGCACAGTGGAGAAGCGTGCGAGAGTCAAAGAGGCCCCCACGCTGTGGCGCATTGAGGAGAGCGGGCTCCGCGGCGAGAGCGGACTCCACGGCCTCGAACCAGCCATTGCTGCAGGCCACGTATGGGTCCATCTCGGGCGCTGCAGGCTACGCCCGAAGTCCATGCGTCGGTTTCGAGGGCAGGGCAGCGACGGGCCGGCGCGGCTGTCGGGGACGTACGCGATACGCAAGAATTTTACAACCAACTCCGTGTCGACACTGGGCACGGGACTGGCGGCGTCCAAATTCGGGTCGGAGCGTAGCGGAGTGGGCCCCGAGTTTGAAAAGGGCGACGGACGCTTGCGTCCTAGCCTCCAACAACGCCTCCCCGGCGCAGAGGGGCCCCCGGAGGGATGCTCAACCGCTCCACGCCACGCCGCTTGCGGCGGTCCTATTCCCAGCTCCGCTGAGGTCTGGCGCACTTGGAGCACTTGGAGTGCAGTTAGTTGCCGCACGCCCAGGAGCGCGCCGCGCGGTCTTCTTATTTTTCACCGTGTTGGTTGTCGACTGAGTGCCAGCTCCGCCACCGCTGCTCTCGCCGCCCTTTGTGGGGCCCGGCACCGTGCTCCCGATGCCGCGCGTCGTGCTGGCATTGCTGGCCTTCGCCGCCGCGCTCGAGCGGCCACTCGGCGTGGACGGCGTCGTGCCCGCACGCGGCTACGTGGCTCGTCGGCCGGCGCTGCCGGCATGGCAGCTACAACGCCGCCGCGGCTCGTCGTCGCCTCTCCTCTGCGCGGCGGGGCCGGCGGCACAGTCCAAGACGAGCGCGGCGCGTCGGCCGCGGCTGCTGCTCGGTGCGCTCGTCCTCATCTACGTCTCCAACCAGTGGTGCCGCGCGCTTCCCGCCAGCCTCGTCCGCTTTGGCAG
>NW_005199626.1:0-1573 GCF_000372725.1 Emiliania huxleyi CCMP1516 | reverse complement strand
TGGGGGAATTTTGGGAGGGTTTTAGGGCCAATTGGGGGGGGGTTTCCTCCCCCAAGGGGTTAAGAGGGGGGCCCCCCCGGGGTTTTTTTTGTCCGGGGGCGGGGGGAAAAAATTCCCGGAAATATACCCGGAAAAGCGGGGATCAAGCAGGGGCCTTTTTCACTTTCGGAGGGGCGAGGGGGTTTTGGGGCCTTTTCCTTTTCCTTTGGCCCCCCCCCCCCCCCCCCCCACACACACACACCCACGCCTCGCCTCCTCGCCTCCCCGCCTCCTCTCTGTCCTCTCCTCTCCTCTCCTCTCCTCCGCTCTGCATCCCCGCCCCTCTCGCGTCTTCGGCCGAGAGGACGCCGAGAGGACGCCGAGCTTAGGCTCCCTGCTCTGCATCCCCCTCTGGCTGGGCGCGCTGCAGAGCCGCGCGTTTGCTCCGGCGCTCGGTTGCTTGCTGCTCGCCTACCTTGCCGGCGAGTGCTGGTTCGGCCCCTTCACGTCGGCTCTGCAGGGCGCGCTGCCGCAGGACGTTTGGGGGTCGGCGCAGGGCCTCGTCAATGCGCTGCAGATCGTGTCCAACGGTTCCCCCCTCCTCATCGGCGCGCTCATGCGGCGCGGCGTCCCGCTCCGTAGCATGCTCACCGTGCTGATCCCCACCTCACACGCCGTGTCGGCGGCGCTCTTCCTCGCCGCCTCGCGTGCGCGGCGAGAGGAGGAGCCCCCCGCGGCGAGGTGGGGGGGGGGGGGCGACTCACCTCGAACTGGTGATGACTGAGATGAGATCTCTCTCCGACGACGACGACGGGAGAAGGGTGGACCTTCTCTTCTCGTATCTGTTCTCTCATCTGGGTTCGTTTCGGGCGTCACACCACAGAGAGTTACTCCCTCGAGAGTAGGGGCTATCAAGTACAGAGTAAAAGTAGCGTGTATTAAGGCTGCGCAGTCTCCGCAGAAGTCCCCAGAGAGGAGAGCGAGAGAGAGAGTGCGAGCGAGCGACCCCGTAAGCGAGGCGCAGGCGGGGACGCGGGCGGCGGGGGCGGGGGCGCATAGTGTATGCCTCTGGCTCTGCGGGCATGCCTGCACGCGCTCGGCGCTCGCGCACACCGATACTATCATACACACCTCCGTCCACGTCGTGAACCGTACGTGTAGCATGCACATGATACACAAATGCATGAATGTGAGTACTTACTCTCACGGCGGGACGAGACGAGAGGAGACTGCAGACTCCCAGACTCTGTCAGGGCCAGAGAGCGGAGCCGCGACTCCCGATATCAAAAGAGCCAGGACCACGTCGACTGTCTCCTCTACGCCAGTCCACCCGACCTCCCTCCCCGCCCTGCGTCCCGGGTCCCCGGAACCGCAACCTCGGGCGTCAGGGTGCGCGGTCGTACTAGCTAGTGAGGCGGCGCAGTAGTCGGTCCTATGCGTGGCTCACGCCGTCCGCCGCGACGACCTGCACCTCGCCGCTCACGAGGCTGACACAGGGCAGCCAGGCGGCAGTAGTCAGGGCAGGCGGCGAGGCTGCGGTCGCCCGCAACGGCCCCTTCCGCTCACACTAGGTCCTTGAGGCTCTCCAGCCCGC
>NW_005199627.1:0-2069 GCF_000372725.1 Emiliania huxleyi CCMP1516 | reverse complement strand
AGCAGACAGGCTCGACACAGGCAAAAAGAATGTACGTAAGAGCTACATACACTGACACACACAAGTTTGAAGTTTCGCCGCATATGGCGTTGCCTTGGCTGCTCGCAGCCTTGTGGCGGCCGCGGTCGACCCGATTGGCTAATCTAATTCTACTCATCACAACTCGCCAGAAACACCCCCACACTATAGGGTCATTGTGTAGCCCTGCTTAGAAGGAAAAGGTTTTGTGCAAGGTCCGTATGGCTCACCGTGTAGTCGGCCTTGTGTTACATCCCCCAATAAAACAAATCTGACACTCGGTTCAAATATACACGCAGGTCACAGGTCGTGCGAGTGTACACAGCCAGAGCTCACAGTCACGCTGTCGGAGCTCAGCCGCATCCTGTTCTGGCGCGGAGTGGGGTAGCTGTAGTTGACCCGCCGCTCTGGAAGAACCTCCACCGTGCTGGCGATCCCGAAGGAGACTCTTTTCTGGCCAGCAGTCTTGGCCTCGCTGCCCCGAGGCGTGATGATTCTCATGGTTGCGCGATCGGGGTCGATGAAGCTCGCGTCAAAGGTCACCGCCTTCTCCGTCGCGAGCCTCGTGATTGTGCGCGCAACGTCAAATGAGACGGTCTGCTGAAGGTCCTCGAGCCCGCCAATGGGCTCTGGAGCGGCAGCAAAATCTTCGCCGAGCTCGAGCTCCGCGGTCAGCTCCGTCGAAGCCTCAGCTCTGCGGACATCGCTGGAAACCTCCAGTCCGCGGAACCAGAGGAGCGTGTCGGATCTATCGAGGGTGAGATCCTCGCCGAGCGAGGAGCGCAGCGTGCGGGAGGAGCGTCCCGAGTCGCGGGCCGTGCCGGCGCCGCGCATCGCAGCAGCCTTGCCAGTCCGCAGCACATTCACGACGCTCTGGCCAATGCGCTGCATGGGTCGCTCCTTGGAACTGGCTGTTCGTCCCTCTGTGTAAATGCCACGTTGCAAGGGGGCGGAGCCGAGTTTGTTCCCGAAAGATGTCGGTACAGTTTTCGGTTAATGGGAGAAAAGAGAGAGCGTGTGTGTGTCCTCTAGGCCCCTAAAGGCCCTACGCGCGGCGCGTGCGTGTGTGAGTGAGAGCTCGGGCAAGCGGACTTTCTTTCTTTGCACGCTGCACGTATGCATCTTCTCGGAAACAGAGAACATGATGCGGCTCCAGGACCGCTCCATCTGTACGTCGCGAATGGAATTCCTCGGCGAGATCGATGTAGAAGAGTGAAGAGATTGTTTTGTTTGGTTTGGATGTTTAAATAGGAGGCACACACCATGATGCTTTTTAGTTTTAGTTAGATCTACTCGTAGTTACGAAGGCGAAACACAGTCAGATCCTTGTCAAGGAGCTTGAATGAATCCTAAATCGCTGGCAGTGGCGGCGGGGGGGGGGGGGGGGGGGCCAAATAAAGGCAAATGAAACCCAACATGAAAAAAAAAATATTTTTCCCCCAAACATGATCTGGGAAGGACCCCCCACGGGACCAGTTTTGAAATCGGACGGGCCCCCATTCCCATTCCCCCCAAGCTGAAAGCTGGAAAACCCCCGTCACACTGGCCCTGGGATCCGGGACGGGGGTCTAACCTTTAAAACCCCCATGGACCCGTTCCTCGACAAAAAAATCCCGGATGAACACCCCAATGGCGAGGAGGCCCCCCCATACCCCCCAAAGGGAAAAGAGGGGTTGCCGGGGCAGGGCAAAACCCCGAACAATCCACCCCCCATTTTAATGCCCGGGCTCCGCAGCGATAACGGCAAAAAAATGACGGCGGAGGACGACCCCAATCTGCTTGGGGACCCCTCTGGGGGGGGAGCATCAACGGCCCTCCCAGGAGGGGGAGGCAAAAAGGGCGTCGGGGGTTCCCCCAAATATCAGGAGTTCCTATCTAAAAATTCCCCCTTGCTGACACATCGAAAGGCCGGAAACTCGGCTCGGCTACTGGACGGCCTCGGCAAAGCCGTTCGCGCGGGGCTCGCGCACAAAAACAGCTTGACTGACAAAAAAGGGCTCCTCCCCCTTGCCCACGTTGAAACCATCCCCTGCACCAGGGCGGCGGCGGGG
>NW_005199628.1:0-2070 GCF_000372725.1 Emiliania huxleyi CCMP1516 | reverse complement strand
AATTCTCGCGTATAGCAGCAGTCTTTGCCGAGTACTCTCGACCAGCCCGGGCATCAGCCCGCTCGGAGCGCTCAGGAACAGGAGGGAGCGAGAGGCCGCCGGCGCAGCAAACACGGCCTTCATGCACGAGGAGCGCGTGCGGCTGCGCTGGCTCCTCCGGGCAGCGGCGCGAGAGGACGCGCTTCCCTACGAGCATCCGCTGCAGGACGCCTTCCGCCGAGCAGGGGCTGCGGCGGCAGCGCGCGCGGACGCGGTCGTGCTCGACGAGGGCTTGGAAGGCGATGAAAAGTACTTCGACCTCTATGACGACTCGTGACGGCCTGCACAGGTCGCCCTGGTCGCCGTCGCCGTCTCGCCGCCTCATCCGCCAACACGGCCGTCGCCGCCAGGGCCGCCACTGCCATCGCCATCGCCGTCGCTGCTTCGCCCACCACTACCAGGGCCGTTGCTCTACCGCTCCCCAAGCGTATTGCCGGTGCTGTCACGGGCTGCCACTCCTAGTACCTTGCTGCTCGGTCGCGTTCAGTCTAGGTCGACACGCTACCCTGCCGTTCGGGCGCCGCTCACCGCTTCGCAGCGAGCCCGGGCTCTGTAAACATCTCCGTCGCGAGCTGCGCACGCCCCGCGGGTCCGTGTGACTGTAGCTGTATCTCCCAAACATCTCTCGCAGCTCAAAGCGATCTCCCCTAATCTCCACGGCTCGAGATTGCACGAGATAACAACGGCGCTCTCGAGGTGGGGCGCCAAGATCTGGACAGCGGAGCGCGTAGAACGCGCGCTGCTGATGTGCACAGAGCCCGGGATGGCCAGCATCCGCCCTCGTGGTCGCGAACGGCGCCGGTCAGCGCGTGCGGCTCTGGCAGCCGCCCGGCCGCGTCGGAGCTGCAGAGAGCGGCACGCGGCCCGGTGCCGTTCGGGCGCCGCTCATCGCTTCGCAGCGAGCCCGGGCTCTACAAACATCTCCGTCGCGAGCTGCGCACGCCCCGCGGGTCCGTGTGACTGTAGCTGTATCTCCCAAACATCTCCCGCAGCTCAAAGCGATCTCGGCCTAATCTCCATGGCTCGAGATTGCACGAGATAAAAACGGCGCTTTCGAGGTGGGGCGCCAAGACCTGGATAGCGGAGCGCGTAGAACGCGCGCTGCCGATGTGCACAGAGCCCGGGATGGCCAGCATCCGCCCTCGTGGTCGCGAACGGCGCCGGTCGACGCGTGCGGCTCTGCGTCAACCAGTACGGAGCCCGAAATGCGTCCAAAAGTAAAAAAATCAGCTTTCCGCGCCTCCTCACTGCTCGCCGCCGCGCAGGCGTGTTCCGGGGGCCCAGTGGAGCACTTCATCTAGTGGCGGCACCGGCTCTAGAGAAATTTATAATTTCTCAGTGGGGTTTTGACATAGTGGCGTGGAATGCGAACGAGAATATGTGCAATCTCGGCGGTGACGGTCGGCTCGGCAGGGGCGCGCCCAGCTCCAGCTCTGAAAGGAAACGGTTGTAATTGCTCCAACGTCCAAGTTCTCAATTACCCGGTGTACCCTTACCTTTATACGCCGTTTACCCGAGAGATTTTAAGTGTGGATCTTGCAAAAACGTTCCGCGAGGGACGACACTCGCACGAGGCGACGAGGGGTAGGCTCTTGGCACTTGCCCATTGTGTGCACACACAACACCACAGCGACTACATCTATATCACTCACCCACACACGCTACAGTATGGCTATGCCCACGGTCTCGCCGCTATCGCTCCTCTGCTCGCCAGCTCTACCGCTACCTCGCCCACGACTGTACCGCAGCTCGCCCCCGCCGCACGGCACGCTCGAGGTGCTCGCTGGGCGGGGTGTCGCGCCAGCCGTCGGCCTGGAGCAGAAACGTGGCACTCGCGCCGCCGCCGCCCGCCGATGAGCCAAAGGCGGACCTCTCCTCGCGCGCCACCGCAACCTCGCGCGCCTCTCGGCGGCCGCAGTGCTCGCAGTACGTGTCGACCCGCTCCCTCCCCTCGCCCGTCGCCGTCGCGCCGGCGAGCGTGGTCGTCTCGCTCCGCTCGCAGCGGCAGTGGCACGAGGCGCACGTCTGGTA
>NW_005199629.1:0-2070 GCF_000372725.1 Emiliania huxleyi CCMP1516 | reverse complement strand
CCACCGGGAGGAGCTGGAGGGATGCGATGCGCGGTACGGAAAGGGGCATAAAGAGACACAGAACTCGGCCCGCAACCTTGTCAAGGTGCTTACAGGGGCGGGGCGACAGCGCCAGGCCGATGAGGTCGCTGCCACGTATGGCGTCTGACCTTGAGGCAGCGTCCGCGCACGTGTTCTATGTTCTGTCCACTTTTCTCTGTTCTTCACATAAACGCACAACCCCGGGCCCCGAAATCGCACAGTGACAGTCAGACATGCGACACGTGTTCTTCACAAGCAACAGCCAGCCAGCAGGAGCTGGTGGATCTCCGACGGCCTGATTTCACGCCGCGTTTCCAGCGGCCCACGAATTGGGCCACAGGCTCTGGGCAGGCGGATTCGCGCCATCGATGTCGACCTGATCGGCCTGGTCAACGGTGCACTCGGTCGCCCTGATATGAAGTTCGGCAAGACCTCGGACGGCCTCTACGAGGAGATGTGGAGATCGGGGCGCCGGTGCCGGCGCTTCCCTACCGCCAATTCAAAAAGAAGCTTAAAATACTGCGCATGGGCGCGTCCGGCTTCCTTGCGGAGGGCGGCGGCAGCGTGCCTAGAAGCGGGGATATCGATCTGGCGTTTTGGTCCTTTGTATCGGGCTGGCTCGCGCGGCTTGACCGTCAGTGGAAGACGGCGGTGCGCACGGTGCTGACACTCCGCGGTGAGGACGACCCCGCCCTCAGCGAGCGGGCGCAGGCGCTGCACGCTTGGGCAGAGCTGACGCGGACGGGAGTGCGCAAGATTGTGAAGAAGGTCAACAAGCTGAAGGGGGAGGGAGACCTGCGCCTGCGGCCGGTCCTCGACTACGCCTTCACGCGCGGCTTCCTGGGCTCGCAGCTCGAGATGATCTTCTCCACCGACAAGAGGCCAAGTTGCCCTGTCTGCCTCGAGGAGCGCGCCTTCCACCTCCTGCCGCTACCGCTCTCTCTTCCTGGCCCTGTCACTCCCCCCCCCTCACCTGACCCGCCTCCCCCCCAGGCCCTCGACCCGGCCAGCCTCGCCCCCGTCGCGCCAGCAGAGTGCGGGCACGCCATGTGCGCGCCTTGCTTTGCCCGCATCGCAGGAGCGGCGGCGGAGGCAGAGGAGGCGGTTCGGTGCCCGATCTGTCGGCGCCGTGTGCGGTCACCGGCCAAGCCGCTCACCGCGCCCCCACGTCGCTCGCCCCGGCTGCTGTCGCCGCCCGCGGAGGCCTGAGGCGCGTTTAGAAAGGCGCCGCTCGCTGCTTTGTTTGATGCTGCGCCGCGCGTACGTTCTTGCCCAATCCTGCCGGTTCCGCAATCGTCCGGGGGAGGAGGGGCAGCGGGGAAGGGGGCTTGGGGGGCGGGGGCGGGGCATGTCTCCGCCCTCGATTGTGCGATCTTGAGAGCTTGGTATCTGTGGGTGACAGGCCGGGAGGGGGGAGGGGAGTTCGTTGCACAAAGGAGTTCGCCGAGCCGCGTTCGACGGCGGGTCTCGGACTGTGTCTGCGGTACGTGAGAGTGCGATACGTAGCCTCGTAGCTTTAGTGGAGCGGAGGCCTAGCAATGGTACACGATCTGTTTAAGGCAGACCCGAGACCGGCCCCGACAGAGGCCGCGACCCAGCCGATACCAGGCGAGGTGGCGCGACACCTCTCAGATAAAGGACTCCAGCGGAGCCGGGCACACACCACGTCCACGACACCAGTGGCAGTGCCAGACACACACTCGACAGTATCACGTGGCACACTCCACGAGAGAGCCCTGAAGCGCGAGCCCTCTCTCCACACATACTACCAGCTACGGTAACTAGAGTGTACTAGCTACTACTGCAGCGTCTGCCCGCCTCTCGCCCCTCGCGCCTCTAGCCCAGTCGGCTGCGCCCTCCCTCCCCAGGCCCCATGTGCCCGGAGGGTCCTACTCTCTCGCTCCCCGACCCCTAACTTACTAACTGTCGGGCCCTCCCGACTCGCCGGTGGTAGTTCGCACCAGAGGCGCCAACGCCTGCCCTGCACGCAATCCCTCGGCAGTAGCGCACGATCGGTGTTTCGTAGCGCCCTGGTGGCGGGATGGCGCC
>NW_005199630.1:0-2070 GCF_000372725.1 Emiliania huxleyi CCMP1516 | reverse complement strand
GAGAAGCCGGCCGACAGGAGAAGCGCCCCGGCGCCCGTCTTTTGCGCCAGGAGGGGGTGCGACGCGTCGAGGGAGAGGGTGGCCCGCTGGGTGGTGCCGTTGGCGGCGACGAGCACCGTCTCGAGGGCCGCGGGGGGGACCGCCAGCCGCACCGTGTCGCCGCCCATCTTGTCGCGAGGCACGGGCACGTCCACTGTCCACCCCACGCCGATGTTGACGCGCACGGCGTCGCCTGAGCGAGTTTGGGCCGCGGGTGGGCCAAAACAAGGCGGCGGGTATTTCGGGGGAGGGGAGGCTGGCAGCCGCGTCAACCGCCCGCTCTCGGGACGGGAGGTCGTGGGCGAGGGGCTTGCAAGGCGCGAGGCAAAGCGGCTCGCTCGCGAATCGCGCGCCGCGCGCAGGGGCGCAGGAACCTGGCTGAGCTTGGCTCGGCAGCGTGAGCTCGAAGCAGGTCTCGTGCGCGTGCTTGCTCACGAGCTCGAGCAGGCCGGGGCCATCGGGTCGTGTCTGCTTCTCGCGCATTTGGCGCCTGCCAGATTGATGCCCGTGACTCGCGCAAAAAGACGCTCTCAGCCAAAAAGGGAAAAAGAATTTTGCGCTGCAACGCCCCGGCGGAAAAAGAACAAGAAGGCCCGCGCTTGCCCCCGTGCCGCCGGGTGCAACCTGTCCTATACGAGAGATGGGATTCCTGTCGTGAGGGTGAACCCCCTGCCCAGCCCCCCTCCGTGTCGCGATGCGCTCCCCGCTCCCGTTCCCTGTGTCCCTGATCGTCCTACAAGATCCTGCTTGTGCAGGTGGGGACCCTGTCCTTCTCCCACCCCTCGTTTGGCGTGTCCGTTGTATTTATTTATTTATTTATAAAAGAACAAGAAAATCCGGGAAGTCACAGACGCGCTCTGGCCCGCAAGCAAAGAGAAATCCAAAACGACTCCCGTTGTCGCGCAGCGAACACTTTTGTTTGCGTGTTACTATATTCTGGTGGCGAGGGAGCTCTGGTGGGAGGCGGGGCCCCGGGGCCACTAGGGGGTACCCATGCGGGGGGGAGATGGGGTCCCCCAGCCCGCCGCAGGCGCCGATTTTTTTTTTGGGGGGGGGGGGGGTCTTTGTTTGCGCGATTTTTCACTTGTTTTCACGGGAATTCGCCGTACTTGCGGCCATGCTATCACGCCTTGCGACAGCCTGTCGGCGCTGCTGACCGTGCCATGCTGCTCAACTGACCGCCTGCATAGCTCGCGGCCTTAGTCTTCGGCATTCAGTGACGACCTGATCGTACGGCCAGTAGGAAGGTGTCCTTCCATCGTGTGCACGCTTCTGGCGCAATGCGCGTCGCCTCGGATTGGCTGCTGGCACTCTCGAGGCTATGCCTACACAGCCTCGCGCGCATGGGCAGTCAAGAGGACCACGCACCTTCTCAGGACAGCGCCGGTGCCTCTCTCTTGGACCGGCAAACTTGGTGGTCTGCTCTCGTGTCACCAATGTGGGACCAGTGCGGCATCGCGCCATCGACAGCTCTGAACTGCGCCTCACCACTGACCGGGAAGGCCGCCAAGTGGGCCAGCACCGGTCGCACATTGTGGCAGCAGTCAGCAGTCCATGTCTGATAGCTAGAGCAGCAGCGTCAGGGTCGCAGGGTCGGATCGTGTCAAGCCTCTCGCCCGGCCGGCCGCGTGCAGACGTCGGCCTGTCTGCTGTCTGGAGTGATCTGTCGGCGGTCAGTACGACCGATCAGGTTGGAGTTTTCTCATGATTGGAGGCTCTGTCTCTGTATGTACTCCTCGAGATCTCTCCAAATCTGCCCTCTGATTAACCTAGGTCCTAGCTTAATCGGGAAGTCGGTGCTCTGAGCGACTCTGAGCGGCTCGGCGGGGGCGGCGAGGGCGGCCGGCGGCGGGTTTGGAAAGGGTGGATGGACCGGGGCGAGGCGGTGAAGGAGGCGGTGGGGCGGGTGGCGGGGGCGATGGTGGGGTGGAAGGGGTGGGAGCTGTGTGTGTGTGTTGTTTTGTGTTTGGGAGCTGGGAGGAACCCAGCGACGCGTGCCGGAGAGAGAGATTTTTAGCATCTCTCTGGGAG
>NW_005199631.1:0-2072 GCF_000372725.1 Emiliania huxleyi CCMP1516 | reverse complement strand
TCTGTTTTTCTCCCGCTTTTCTTCACAGGATTTTCCTGTGAAGAGAGACGTAGAGAAACAGACTTTCAAACTCGGTGTCGAACCACCAGCCCGACGCTCACTACAAGTGACTCGGATTTGCAGGTGAGTAATCTGCGGGGTGGATGTGTGGTGTGTAGTAATCTGCAAGGTGGATTGTGTGGTGCGTAGTAATCTGCAAGGTGGATTGATTGATTGTGTGGTGCGTACGTAGTAATCTGCAAGGTGGATTGTGTCTGTGTAGTGATCTGCAAGGTGGATTGTGTGGTGTGTAGTAATCTGCAAGGTGGATTGTAGCTAGGTCCGACGGGCGCCGCCTTTTTGGGCGGCGTATAATGGTGGCCCTGCTCATCCTGCTGCCGTGGAGCTTGGTGTCACGGCCGGTCCTCGACTCCGCTGCCAGTCGATCGGGCCCGTGCGACTTGCTCGGGGTCAATCGCAGCGCGGACATGAACCGTCCTCCCCATGCTGTGGCACAGGTGAAATTCTGCGTCTTTCAGCGAGAACCAAATGCCCTCACTTCATCCTGCCCAAGGGTCGCGCTACGCGTGGGCTGCTGGTCGGCGGTCACGATCCCACACGATGGTGGCCTCAGCAGCGGCCTCGCGCGGCAACTTCCTGGACCTCCTCGCTGCGATGGAATGATCAGTCTGCACGACTTCAGCGAGGCTTGGGGATTGCTTCCGGTGCAGGGCATTGGGATCACGACCCCCACGGGACTTGGCCGCCGCTCCGTGAGTGCCTCAGGTAGCCTCGAACCGGCAACACTGCGCCGAACCGGCGGACGGCGCGGCCACGTGATCTCGTTGGCTCATGAAGCTGCACAGCGAGAGGTCGTCGTCACCGCCACCCTCACCGCCGCCGCCGAGCCAGCCCCCGTCCTCACCTCCCCCGTCGCCGCCCCCACCATCCCCGCCGCCCTCAACGCCACCGCCGTCGTCACCGCCGCCCTCACCGCCGCCGCCGAGCCAGCCCCCGTCCTCACCTCCGCCGTCGCCGCCCCCACCTTCCCCGCCGCCCTCAACGCCTCCGCCGTCGTCACCGTCGCCCTCACCGCCGCCGCCGAACCAGCCCCCTTCCTCACCTCCGCCGTCGCCACCCCCACCACCCCCGCCGCCCTCAACGCCACCGCCGTCGTCACCGCCGCCCACACCGCCGCCGCCGAGCCAGCCCCCGTCCTCACCTCCGCCGTCGCCGCCCCCACCATCCCCGCCGCCCTCAACGCCACCGCCGTCGACACTGCCGCCCGCACCGCCGCCGCCGAGCCAGCCCCCTTCCTCACCTCCGCCGTCGCCGCCCCCACCATCCCCGCCGCCCTCAACGCCACCGCCGTCGTCACCGCCGCCCTCACCGCCGCCGCCGAGCCAGTCCCCGTCCGCACCTCCGCTGCCGCCGCTCCCACCATCCCCGCCGCCCTCAACGCCACCGCCGTCGTCACAGCCGCCCTCTCCGCCGCCGCCGAGCCAGCCCCCGTCCTCACCTCCGCCGTCGCCGCCCCCACCATCCCCGCCGCCCCCGACGCCACCGCCGTCGTCACCGCCGCCCTCACCGCCGCCGCCGAGCCAGCCCCCTTCCTCACCTCCGCCGGCGCCGCCTCCACCATCCCCGCCGCCCTCAACGCCACCGCCGTCGTCACCGCCGCCCTCACCGCCGCCGCCGAGTCAGCCCCCGTCCTCACCTCCGCCGTCGCCGCCCCCACCATCCCCGCCGCCCTCGACGCCACCACCGTCATCACCGCCGCCCTCACCGCCGCCGCCGAACCAGCCCCCTTCCTCGCCTCCGCCGTCGCCGCCCACACCATCCCCGCCGCCCTCAACGCCACCGCCGTCGTCATCGCCGCCCTCATCGCCGCCGCCGAGCCAGCCTCCGTCCTCACCTCCGCCGTTGCCGCCCCCACCATCCCCGCCGCCCTCACCGCCGCCGCCGAGCCAGCTCCCGTCCTCACCTCCGCCGTCGCCGCCCCCACCATCCCCGCCGCCCTCGACGCCACCACCGTCATCACCGCCGCCCTCACCGCCGCCGCCGAAACAGCCCCCTTCCTCGCCTCCGCCGTC
>NW_005199632.1:0-2074 GCF_000372725.1 Emiliania huxleyi CCMP1516 | reverse complement strand
GGATTCATGGTCAGGGAGTAGAAAAAAACCACCTTTGTTGGAACACGGACCCCCGTTAGTGGGGACTTGAAGCTTGGGGCGCGAACCGACTTGCGTGGCGACAAGCCAAGCGGCGAAGGCCTTTGGCGGGCGGCCCCGGAATTGTGCGGAAGCGGAATGTAAATCTTCGGAAAAAGATTTTTCAAGATCTCGGAAAGAGAAATTTAAACGGGCAACCCTCTTTCACAGCCTGTGCGTAAAGGTGGGGAAGTGTCTGTCCTCGACCCAGCCCAAGCTAGGGATGTCCGTTGTATTTATTTATTTAGCCTGTGCGTTCGCCATCTCTCCCTGGAGATGACTGCTCTATTTATTTATTTAGCACACAGGCTCGAAAAAGAATTTAAGAAACTAACAAAACTCCCGTTCCCCTGTGTCCCTGATCGTCCTTACAAGATCCTGCTCGCGCAGTGGGGACCCTGTCCTTCTGCCACCCCTTGTTTGGTGTGTCCGTTTTATTTATTTATTTATTTACAACAAAACTCCCTCGCACAGAATTTAAGAAAGCCAGACGCCGACAGCAGACAGGCTCGACACAGGTGCGGACTGGCGCGTGCTAGCACTATCACAGGCAAACCACCGGAGCCACCAAAACGACTCCGTTAAAAGATCACAAAAAAGAATTTAAACGAAACAACTCTCTCTCACAGCGGACAGGCTCAAAAAAGAACACACGACAAGCGATCCCACGACAGCGAGTGTGGGGACTGCATGAATCATGATCCGTACGTGAAGGGTGGAGGGGCCCGTCCGTCCGCAGAGCTAGGCATAGCGGGTCAGCAAGCCCTAAAACGGCGGGAGGGGTAGGGCTAAATCGATAGAGCTAGAGGGCTCAACCACCCCTCCACCCCTCCACCCTCCACCCCTCCACCCTCCCGGAGCGAGAGGGGTCCGTCCTCGAGCCCTCCCACTTCCACCCCTCCGACCGGAGGGCTCGCCAGCCCACAGGGCTGGAGGGGTCCCCGTCGGATCGGCGTCGGGAGGGCTCCACAGGGTCCCATAGGGCTAGCGCGCTGGGAGGGTGGAGCGGTCCACCGGGGAGAGGGGTCAGGAGGGCTGGGCGAGGCGGGAGGGGTGGTTGGTGGGGTCCAGGAGGGCTCGCGCCCCCCCGAGCTCGGGTGGTAGGCAAGAGGGCTCGGTCGCCGGGTGGGCTCGGAGGGACGGTCGGACAAAGAGAGGATCTTCGTGGCGGGAGGGCTCGAGAGGGGTCGGAAGGGCCTCCGGGAGGGTTCGCAAAAAAAGAATGGCGCCGCGCTTCCGAGTGCCCGCCACGAGAGGGTTAGAGGGGTCGGAGGGGTTTAGAGGGCTGGAGGGCTGCAGGCCTGCTGCCCGCCCATGGACGCGGGTCAACGGCGACGGCGCACGTGATCGAGGGACCGGCGACGGCGAATGAGCTGGTCTCTGCGCCGCACGACTTCACCCACGTTCGCGACTGTGGCCATCCAACAGTCTGCCGGCGCGGCGGGCGCATTCGAATGCGCCGGCCGCGCCGGCAGACTGCCAGTGCTATCCGGGCGGGCCTGCTGCGGCAGGGCGCTGCAACGCCGCCGCCTCGCCGCCACAGCAGCGCCGCCCCCGCATGGCTGCCGCCAGCAATGTCGCCGCCAGCCGCCGCCCCCAGCCGCCGCCGCCAGCTGCCGCCAGCACTGCAGCGACAGCTCTCTCTGCTGCCCAGGCGCCGCCGCGGCCACGAGTGTCACCGCCACGAGTGCCGCCGCCGTCAGCGTCGCCATGGCCGCTGCCGCCGCCAGGCGGGCGAGCGAGGAGCTCCATATGAGTGTGTGTGTCTGGAGGCTGTGTGGCGCTTCCGTTTTAGCGGAGAAACCCCAGGTATTTCGACCAAACGCGCTTCGTGTTTGCCTTGAGGAGCGCAGCGACGAGTCCGTAAGGAGCGGCCCCAGCTTGCTGGGTGCGGCGCCGCCGCGCGCCGTATCGAGAGACTCTGTCGGGGCAGGTTAAAATAGCGCCGCAGGATCCTCCCCGGGCCGTCCGCGCACAGACCACGGAAACGCCACTTCCGTATGCCTGCAGGGATCTT
>NW_005199633.1:0-2075 GCF_000372725.1 Emiliania huxleyi CCMP1516 | reverse complement strand
GGGCCGGCGCGGGGCCTCCCGGAGGCACCGTGCGCCGCGCCGCAGTGCGGAAACGGGTTCCCGGCTCCACTAGTCTCCACTAGCACCAACTTCCCGATTAAGTACGGTTAAGTAGAGGGCAGATTTGGAAAGATCTCGAGGAGTACATACAGATAGACCCTCCAACCATCAGAAATCTCCGACCTGATCGGTCGTACTGACCGCCGACAGATCACTCCAGACAGCAGACAGGCCGACGTCTGCACGCGGCCGGCCGGGCGAGAGGCTTGACACGATCCGACCCTGCGACCCTGACGCTGCTGCTCTAGCTATCAGCCATGCACTGCTGACTGCTGCCACAATGTGCGACCTGTGCTGGCCCACTTGGCGGCCTTCCCGGTCAGTGGTGAGGCGCAGTTCAGAGCTGTCGATGGCGCGATGCCGCACTGGTCCCACATTGGTGACACGATACCACCACGTTTGCCGGTCCAAGAGAGAGGCACCGGCGCTGTCCTGAGAAGGTGCGTGGTCCCTCTTGACTGCCCATGCGCGCGAGGCTGTGTAGGCATAGCCTCGAGAGTGCCAGCAGCCAATCCGAGGTGACGCGCATTGCGCCAGAAGCGTGCACACGATGGAAGGACACCTTCCTACTGGCCGTACGATCAGGTCGTCACTGAATGCTTGATACTAAGGCCGCGAGCTATGCAGGTGATCAATTGTGCATCATGGCACGGTCAGCTGCGCCGACAGGCTGTCGCAAGGCGTGATAGCATGGCCGCAAGTACGCCGAATTCCCATGAAACAAGTAAAAAATCGCGCAAAAAAAGAAAAATGACAAAAAAATCGGCGCCTGCGGGGGGCTGGGGGACCCCATCTCCCCCCCGCATGGGTACCCCCTAGGGCCCTCGCCTCCCCCAGAGGTCACGCATGCATCAGACTAGTTGCAAATACGGGTGCTGTGACAATGATGAATTTTGATGTTTTTTTGTCCGTGTTGCTCCCAGCGCCCTCGCCCGCCTCCCTGAGGCCATGGTTGGTGCTACTAGTATGGAGGGCTACCTGGCTACCGCGAGAGCGACCCACCGCGCCACCTGCTGTGTGCCGCCGTCTACTCGGCGGGGTCGCAGCTGCCTCTGGAAGGCACCGAGAGGTACAATAGTGCGCAAATGGTCAAAATCAAGGTTTTGTAACGCGAGCTGTGCCACAGTGAAATGGAACTAGCCCTACCAGAATACGGAAAGAAGACGCAAAAAGAATATAGATAGTCCTCGGCGAGAAAGGTCCCGGACCATGCGGAATCGACCCTATCCAGTGCTCAAGTGCTCAAGCATACCGAGCAATGCCGAGGGCCTCGCGCTGCGTGTCGCCGTTGTCTGCATGCTGGCTCGCGTCAGGAAAACGCACGCCGCGCGCGCGTAGCGCCCCACGTTTTTTTCTCTGCTCTCGCTCACGGCCTCACGGGTCGACGCTGCACAACACCAACCGGAAGACGCTGCGCACCAAGCATGCTGGTTCGGCACGCTCCCAGCGTGCCTGCTCGCCACCGAATTGACGGCCTGCACCGGACGAAGCAAAGCAGACGCCCGTCGTGCTTGGCTCGAAGCGCTACGCGGGAGCTTCCTACAAATCCGATCCGGCCGGCAACAACAAGATCGTGGCCACGTCGCACGAGATCGACCACCCCGACATCCGGCCCGCACACTGCGTCATCGCCTGGCGCAACGGGCAGCCCACAGTGCACGTCTTGAAGCTCCCACCCGAGGCGCGACCACCCCAGGTGTATGTCTCTGACAGCTTCTGGGGCGACGGGAGCTGGGTGTACGTCTCTGACAGCCAGCGCCTCTCGATTGGTGCCGTCCTCTCCTTCTCTGCCGGGCGCGGCCCACCGTCCTTCCTGGTAGAGGGTGCCGTCCCGCTCCTCGAGGCGGCGGACGGCTCGCCCCCAACCTTCCGTCTCCTTGAGCTCGACAGCTCGCTCCTGCTCGCTGCCGTGCTCCCGTCTCTGTCGCTCGGCGACCTCGCCACCCTCGCTCTCACAAATGCGGAGTGTGCCGATTTGGTCGCGGAGTACCTGCCGCTTCCTCAGCGCGGGAAGA
>NW_005199634.1:0-2075 GCF_000372725.1 Emiliania huxleyi CCMP1516 | reverse complement strand
AGCACGCCAGCGGGCAGACGAGGAGCGGGTGCGGCGCGTCGGCTGACCGGAACGCCGCCATCGCCGTCGCCTCGGCGCGCAGGTGGGAGTACGACGGCGCGTCGAGCTTGCAGCACGTCTTGAGCACGAAGAGCTCGCCAGAGACGCGGTGGCGCAGCAGGTTCACCTCGGCAAAGGAGCCGCGCCCGAGCACGCCCACCGTGATGTAGTCGGCGCTGAAATCGCCCGTCGCCTCCTCGAGGACGTGCGGCGTGCCGGTGCCCACGCGCGAGGCGCGGGATGACGACGTTCGTGCGCGCTTCGAGTTGCTCCCTCGCTTGCCGGCGGGCGTGGTGTGCTCACTCATTGGCGCAGCGCGAGTCGCTGCAGTCGTTGCTTTTGGCACAAAACCCGAACAGACCACTCGACCTAGTCTACCACCTTCCCCAGTCACTGTCAGACACCTACGCGCCATTCGGAGAGCTCTGCAAAGAAACAGGCTCCATCGAACTCCACACGAAACTGATAGACGTCTTCAAATCACACAACGTCTGGAACGACTTCAACGGAAACCACGGTCCCTCCTCCCAGAACTCCCCCTGACTACCCCAATCCTCAACCGAGTTAGAGCAAACAGGCACCGCACCCCCCCCCCCCCCCAAAAAAAAACCCGCACACCTCCCGCACGAAGAGGTACGAATAGCCGGACACAGGAACGGCACAGCTCAACGGTAGAAATCCCACACACGAACACCCACCTCTCGCACGAACAGGTTCCCAGAGCCAGACGCAGGAACGGCACTGCCCAAAACACACCCACACCTGACGCACGAACAGGTACGAACAGCCGGACGAAGGAACGGCAGCCGACACACCCAGCCGGGGCAAGACAAAAGGCCGCCGAGGGGAAAGGGAGTTCGCAACTAAACGGCCGAAGCGGGTATCACTCCAGTTCACGCCCGCCGACCCCGATGCACCTTATTACCCGAACCCCCTACCTGCAAGCCCACCGAGAGGGGTAGGGGTCAGCCTTGTTCAATTAAACACGAGTTCCACCGTAGCGCCGCATAACTCTAAGCGCGCGTGTGAGCGAGGGCAGAAATGCAACGCTCACGCGGTCCCGGGCTCGGTCCTCCCACATTCTCTAAATGATGAGTCTCGCTCTCCCTTATACAATAAGGGGCCTCTGCGAAATAAAAAGCGGTGGCCTCAGTGGGAGCGAACTCTGACGGAGAGGGAGGTTCCCCGTGTTTGTTGCTTTGGCAGAGAGAAAAAGATTCTCACCATTCTCCCCGGTCCTGGGCGTGAGGTTAATGACCGCACTCCAAGTGCTCCAAGTGCAGGTGCACGCCCGCGCCTGCCCCTCCGGGTGCTGCAACCCGTCCTCTACGGGAGAGGAATCCCTGGGACCCTGTCGCGTGGGTGAACCCTGCCCAGCCCCCTCCGTGTCGCGATGCGCTCCCGTTCCCCCTTTCCCCTGTGTCCCTGATCGTCCTTCCATCCAAGATCCTGCTCGTGCAGGTGGGGACCCTGTCCTCCTCCCATCCCTCGTTTGGTTTGCCTGTTTTCTTTCTTTCTTTACACTGGGAAAAGAATTTTACGACGTCGACAAAAGCACGGGACTGGCGCGCACTGGCACACACAAAAAGAATCGCGTCATTATAGGAAGGAGGTCTGGAGATAGCATGCCAGTTCTTGGTGGTGGTCCACCTCGAGAACCAGCCAGGCATGCAGCCAGGCAGGAGAGGAGAGAAGAGAGAGAGAGGAGAGCGGAGAGAGGAGAGAGGAGAGAGGAGAGAGAGGAGAGGAGAGGAGAGAGAGAGAGAGAGAGAGAGAGAGAGAGAGAGAGAGAGAGAGAGAGAGCGAGAGAGAGCGAGAGAGAGAGAGAGAGTCTGAATGATCGAGAGGCATGAGCCTACGGAGGGGCGGGCGGCGGAGCGTCGGGCACGGCCGAGCAGCCAGAGAGGAGCGCGAGGGAGCTCTGTTGGAAGGACCAGGGAATCTCAGGCTATTGTAGTCCCTCTCCGCGACGTACTCTACTCTCTGCTCCTAGGGGTATCCTCCCTCATCTAGCGCGCAGCGGCTTTACATGAAGT
>NW_005199635.1:160492-161599 GCF_000372725.1 Emiliania huxleyi CCMP1516 | reverse complement strand
CTCGATCTCCACCATCACTTTCATCTTCACCCTTCACCCTCACCCTAGGCGCTCCTCCGGCTCCTCATCGCTCGCTCGCGCGCGGACGGCTCCGCCACGCCCATGCACATCGAGGAGCTGCTGTCGCCGCGAAAGCCCGCCGCAGCCTAGCCCGGGTGCTGGCGGGCGCGGCGCTCTCCGGCTCTCCATCTCACTCCGTTCGGAACTTTTGGCGGCAAACATGTGCCGCAGTCGCGTGAGAATGCCGGAGGGCAGCGGGCGCCGGTATGGGTGAGAGCGCTGGGTTGTCCCTAGCCTCGGGTCGGGCGTGGCTGGTCTCGTGTGCCGCATGCAGCAGTGGATCGCACTCCCCTACATGCCCCAAGTGTTGTGTGGGGACGTGTGTGCCAGGCCCTGTGTGCGCGTGTGTGTCTGTGTTGCGACAGTCTTTTCCGAAAAGGCTAGTTCCATTTCACTCTGACACGCTAATCTTGAAAACGTCCAACGGAGCTCCGTGTTGCTCCCAGCGCCCTCCCCCGCGCTTCCTGCGGCCATGGCCGATGATACTAGTATGAGAGGTCATCTGGCTACCGCGAGCGCGACTCAACTCGCCGACGTCGTCCGATGATTGTGCCTCAAAGTCAGCCTCCGGAGGCTATCGGTGGGGTCGAGCCGGCAGTAGCCGTGACATGTGGTTCCACCACCCCTCGTATGCTTTGCCTCTGACCGCCACCGTTCCCAGGCTGCCAAATGGGATGGAAAGGAAGGCTCGGCGAGCGTATAGAAGCGTGCTCGACCTCGTCGTGGCAACCTGCACGGCAGCGCTGGTAGGCGCGATGAGCGTCGTGCCACCTGACCCGAGACGGGTCGCAGGCGTCGTACCGAGCGCGTCGAGACCGTGTCCTGATGTGATCTGCACGGGTGAGTCACGTCGGCGTCAAAGGAGCGACGTGCGACCTGTCAGAGCTTGATCTCCGATCTCAGCGGCGTCGAGTCGTCTCCGGCGCGCGACAAAGGTACATCCCCAGGACGCGCAGAGGCAGTTGTCCGCTCCGCCGTGGGCTTCACTGAAAACCAACTGATACTCCGATCGGGCAAGCTGGATGTTTCTGCTTTTTGTTTACCCGA
>NW_005199635.1:157548-158967 GCF_000372725.1 Emiliania huxleyi CCMP1516 | reverse complement strand
AAAAAGGGGCCTTTCCTTCCTTTTTTCAAGTTCGGAAGGCGTTAGGATTTTGGCAATTGATAGTCGCCGAGCTCCCGCCCGAACAACATCAGGAGGAGGTTAAGGCCGACCAGGATTGAGCCCAGGATGAGACCCGAGGACGAAAAGAAGCGCCTCAGCCGCAAGGTCCAGAAGCGGCGGGAGCGGCGGCACGCAAAAGCCGTCAAAGAGGGCCGCGTGCCCGGCCAGGTTGGCAACCCAAACTTCATCAAGAGCGGCGAGCGTCTGGCACAGCCGGAGGGAGGCGCGGGAGCCTCCGAGACTTTTGACGGGGAGGAGCAGGAGGGCACAGACGAGGAGGGCGCAGAGGAGGAGGCCCGGCGGAAGAAAGCCAAAGCAAAGGTCGATGTCGAGCGGCGCAGGGAGCAGCGGCACGCCGCGGCCGTGGCGGCAGGCCGCGTCCCCGGCCAGGCTGGCCGCCCCAAGCGGGCGCAGCATGAGGCGGGAGCGTGGGCGCTCCTCCACCTCCTAACCGCCCAGCAGCCTGCAGACGCCGCTGGAGCTCGAGGAGGCGAGGACGAGGTTGGCAGGGAGAAGCCCGTCAGCCGCAAGAGCCAGAAGCAGCGGGAGCGGCGGCACGCAAACGCCGCCAAAGAGGGCCGCGTCCCCGGCCAGGCTGGCAACCCAAATTGTATCAGAAGAGGATCCTCCTACGCCACTCCACCCTCTCTCGCGCTCTGATCATGCTTGTGCTCTTTGTGTTTTGGGGGGGGAAGATCTTATGTGCGGCGTTGAGAGTCATGAAACTTGAGCGTTTTTTTTGTACGTCACACGTCCTGACCCAGTGACACCCGAGGCTGAAGCCGTGAGCGGTGTCCCGGTGAGCGCTCGCGCCGGAGCCGCAGTCGGATACACACGGGGCGTAAAGCCGTACGTCCCTACGGTAGCCCTACGTGGCCTCCAGTTGGAGTTGAATTTAGGCCTAGGGGATATCTCATATCTCTCGATGTACACGTCGGTGGAGAAAACCGCGCTGAGAAAGCGAAAAGGACGAGAGCACGAGACGGCTTTAAGTCCCCCCGTACGCGTGCGTCACACGCTCATTTAAGCTCAAAGCTCGCCAAAGACCTCTCAGTCAATGGGCCTCGGCGTGCAGCGTGATAGACCGCAGACCGTGCGTTTGACGCATCGACGGCCCTGGGCCGCTATACACAATCCGCGACGACGGGGCGGGACCAAATCGCGCGCGCATGACATGGAAGGAGGGCGAACGATGGTAGCTAGGAACACCCCCTCGAAATCGAGCCTCGCGCGGTGCGTGTCTGCGCCGGCTGCCGGCTCAGAAGAGGCCGCACGCCTTCTTGAGGTTCTGCTGCTTCCAGCCCTTGAGCACCTGCGGGGGGAGGGGGCAAGGGGGGGGGCTCTGTGCCGCCTCCGGCA
>NW_005199635.1:131569-133020 GCF_000372725.1 Emiliania huxleyi CCMP1516 | reverse complement strand
TCGCCCTCGAGGTCGACGGCCCCCGTCGCCGAGTTGGAGCGGCGGAGCTTCACCTCCTGCAGCGAGGCGCCTGCAAGAGAGCCAGGGGGAAATCAGCCCGGCAGTGCTGTGCACGACGGGGCACGGGGGGCATGGACCGGCCACCTCGGGGAGTGGGGGAGGAGGAGTCGTCGATGGAGTCGTCGATGGAGGAGAAGCAGCCGGGCAGCGGAGTGGGTAGCCCCTTTGACGCGCGGCGGATCATCCTCCGGACGGAGGCGTTGTCGTGCTCGAGTGCGATGAAGGAGATGGAGTCGTCCGAGGCGCAGGTCGTCCTCGAGGCGTTCGACACCTCGGAGCCGCCGGAGCGGAAGAGGAAGGAGGGAGACGCGGCGCGGCGCGGCGACGGAGTGCTAGGTGTGGTGGGCTGGCGCGGGCTTCCCAGGCCGATGCTCGACGAGCGGCGCGGGCTGCCGGCTGAGCCCATGCTAGAGCGACGGCGCATGACCTCGTCGCCACCTCGAGCCAGGAGCAGGGCCACCATGTCCTCGCCGGACTCCTCGAGCTCGGCGGCCATGTGAATCGGCGTCATGCGGTAGACGTCCGGAAGGCCAATCTCTCTGCACGGAGTCTGCCTCGTAAGGACTTCGACGGCTTGCAAATGCCCGTGAGAGACAGCGACATGCAAGGCCGTCTGCCCGTCCGTGTCTACCGCATCCGCTCGCGCGCCCATGGAAAGCAGGAACGCCAGCTGAGCTGCCTCGCCGCGCTCCGCCGCCTCGTGCAACGGCGTGGAGCCCAGATGAAGAGCGTCGCCGCGCTCCGCCGCCTCATGCCCAGCCTCGTGAGGCGGCGTGATGGCAGCCTCGGCGAGCGGCGCAAGACGAGCAGAGGCGCTTGCCATGGCAGCTTCCATATCAGGATCGAGACTGTAAAGCCGAGCACCGACAGCCGCCCCGGGCCCCCCCCACTCTGAAACGCCGTCAAAAACGCTTTGAATGACCCGGTTTGCTGAATCCGACCAGCGCTCTACGCTCGTCGGTGGCGGCTTCCCTCAACCTGCGCCGCGCTCGGCGAACCTCGACAGCGCCTTCGGTGGCATGCAGCTCATTGCGACAGAAGCCTGGAGAGCAGCTCCTCTGCTGCTCACACGCTCTGCAGTCTGCACAGACGTGTGAGTGTTAGAGTTGTTTGTTTATTGCTAAAAATCTCTCTCTCTCTCATTGCACAGATGGCACAGCCTACTGTGCGGCTGCCACAGCTGTGACAGCGATGGGCTCGCCCTCACTGGCCCTCAGTCACTTGTGCTGCGGCTTGTGTGAGCGACACTGCTCGGCGACTGCCGGCACACTGTGAGACCATGGGTGTGAGGTAAAACCACGCTACCAGCGCTTGGTCACATCGGCCCCGAGGTCAGATCCTTTTATTCATTCGCCCGGGTTGCTGGATGGTATGAATGATACTTTCTATCA
>NW_005199635.1:122439-131469 GCF_000372725.1 Emiliania huxleyi CCMP1516 | reverse complement strand
CTGCCGCCCTCGGCCCCGCCCCCGTCGCCGCCCTCCCTCCCGCCCTTGCCGCCGCCGCCCTCCGCGCCGCCACCGGCCATACCCCTGCCCAGCCTGCCGCCGCTGCCGCCGCTGCCACCCGCGCCTCCGTCCGAGCCGCCGCCCTCGCCGCCGCCGCCGTGGCTGCCGCCGCCGTCCACGCCGCCGCCATCTCCGCCGCCGTCGCCGCCACCGACCCCCCCGAGTCCTCCTCCTCCTCCGCCGCCGCCTACAACGCCGCCAGCGCCGCCGCCGTCGCCGCCGTCGCCGCCGCCGTCGCCGCCTCCGCCGCGCCGGCCTCCGTCCCCGCCTCCCAACAGCTGCCTCTCGCTCGCCGCGCGCGGCGCAATATTCGCGGGCCCGCTGGAGACGATTGAGGTCCACGACCCTTCCCTCGGCACCTCTGGTGAGGTCAAGCTGAGAGGCGGCCGAGAGGCGGCCGAGAGGCAGCCGAGGTGCAGCTTGGTTGCAGCCGAGAGAACCCTCAACCACGACTCCCCCCTTGAAGAACCTCGGCTCCATCTCTCTACTGCTCTCGGCTGCTAGGCGGGGTCTGCGTCTGCCCCGACGGCTCTCCCCACTTCGCCGCCGACAACAACGACGGCTGTGCGCGTCCCTCTCTCGCCTGCCTCGGCGCCTCCGAGGTGGCCGCGTGTCTCCATATACAGGTGGCGTGTCCTGTAGGTGCGTCCCTCGCCTGCTTCGGCGCCATCTCGGGGTCGTGCAACACGTCTCCGGGCGCCTGGTCGCACAAGCGAGTCACGTGCGGCGGCTGCAACGCGATGCGCAGGGCGGACTTCCGCGGGGTCGACCTGTCCTACTCCAACTTCGAGGGCGTCGACCTCTCCGAGGCGCGAGGGTCGCCCCCCCTACCTTGCCCCACCACCTCGTATGTGTGTGGAGAAGTTTACCTTTACCTTACCTTACCTCTCCGAGGCGCTGCTCGACGGCGCCGACCTCTCGCACGCGCGCCTCTCGGGCGCCACCGCCAGCGGCGCCTCCTTCGTGGGCGCAAGCCTGGTGGGGAGCCTGCCCCGCGTTTGCACGGCGCCGGCCTTCCCTCGGCCGGCTGATCCTAGGGATGATCTCGGCCGCATCTCGGGCACAGGTGGGAGCGGACCTGTCCGGCGCTGACCTTCGCTCGGCGATCCTCGCGGGCGCGAGGCTGCAGGAGGCGAGGCTGTCGCGCGCCCGGCTCGACAACGCCAACCTGAGCTTCGCAGACTTGCGCCGCGTCTCGATCGACTTCGTCGACGAGGCGGCCAACGCCACCTTCGACGGCGCTAGCATGGAGGGGGCCGTCTTCAAGAAGTGCGCCATCTCGGGCGCTCGAGGTCCGGTGTGGGGGGGGGCGGCTAGTTGACTCGCCTCCCCTGAGCGGCAGGTGCGTCCTCACTCGAGCCTCGTTTGAGGGGGCGAACCTCGAGGGCGCACGCTTCGACGACTCGAGCCTCGTCGGCTGCCGCTTCGGCGCGACGGCGCGTCTCGCGGGCGCCTTCTTCGCAGACAGCCGCCTCGACCTCTCCTCCTTCCGCGGCGCCCTCATGGACGGCGTTTGGATGGACCTGTCGCAGGGACGATCCTCCTTCCGCGACGGCCCAGCTCACCTTTCCGTATGAGTGGCTCTCTAGGCGTCCAGATGGACAAGACTCGCGCTGTCCGCACCGACTTCAACCGCGCCTCCCTCCGCGGCGCAGAGCTGGTCGGTTGCCAGTTCTCCCGCTCCGACGCCCGCTTCGCCGACTTCACGAGCGCCGACCTGACCGGGGCCGACTTCACGGGGGCCCTGCTCTACCGCGCGGTCTTCCGCAAGGCCGACATCACCGACAGCAGCTTCAGGCGCCCGCCGCACACATGACACGCCAGTGTGTGTAACGTGCAGGGGTGCACGCGCTCCTTGTGTGCCGATCCCTAACTTTGCCTCATAGGCTCGTGAGGTATCACGAGGCGGACTTTGCGGGGGTCATCGGGCTGGCGACGGCAGACTTCATGGACTCGCGGGGGATTCCAAAGGGCATGCCAAAGACGACCACAGTCTCGAGCTGGCGAGGATAGCTTCCACATAGCGCGCAGGCTCCACAGGCAGCGCGCACCCAATCAATACCGCGCATTGACATGTGCGGTGTTCGGTCTCACGCCCATTTTTCATGCACTCATGCACAATAAAAAGTGCTACACCCTACAGCTACACGGCTCACGCGTCACGGCTCACGTCGTCACTGTGTGCACATACAAGATACGTACATACCGTATAAACTAATACTGGCACACCTGCCCCCGGCCCGGCTGCCGGGTGCCGCGCACGCCGCACGCCGCACGGCCACGTGCAGCCTGCACATCGTCGTCCCCCACTCTTTCTCTACACTACATTAACGTTGGACAAATCACCGTCACTCGTTAGTGACGATGGCTGCGACCGCGGCGTGGACGGCGTCCTCGAGCTCGTTAGTCAGCTCACACCCCTCGAGGTCGCCCTCGAGGTCGACGGCCCCCGTCGCCGAGTTGGAGCGGCGGAGCTTCACCTCCTGCAGCGAGGCGCCTGCAAGAGAGCCAGGGGGAAATCAGCCCGGCAGTGCTGTGCACGACGGGGCACGGGGGGCATGGACCGGCCACCTCGGGGAGTGGGGGAGGAGGAGTCGTCGATGGAGTCGTCGATGGAGGAGAAGCAGCCGGGCAGCGGAGTGGGTAGCCCCTTTGACGCGCGGCGGATCATCCTCCGGACGGAGGCGTTGTCGTGCTCGAGTGCGATGAAGGAGATGGAGTCGTCCGAGGCGCAGGTCGTCCTCGAGGCGTTCGACACCTCGGAGCCGCCGGAGCGGAAGAGGAAGGAGGGAGACGCGGCGCGGCGCGGCGACGGAGTGCTAGGTGTGGTGGGCTGGCGCGGGCTTCCCAGGCCGATGCTCGACGAGCGGCGCGGGCTGCCGGCTGAGCCCATGCTAGAGCGACGGCGCATGACCTCGTCGCCACCTCGAGCCAGGAGCAGGGCCACCATGTCCTCGCCGGACTCCTCGAGCTCGGCGGCCATGTGAATCGGCGTCATGCGGTAGACGTCCGGAAGGCCAATCTCTCTGCACGGAGTCTGCCTCGTAAGGACTTCGACGGCTTGCAAATGCCCGTGAGAGACAGCGACATGCAAGGCCGTCTGCCCGTCCGTGTCTACCGCATCCGCTCGCGCGCCCATGGAAAGCAGGAACGCCAGCTGAGCTGCCTCGCCGCGCTCCGCCGCCTCGTGCAACGGCGTGGAGCCCAGATGAAGAGCGTCGCCGCGCTCCGCCGCCTCATGCCCAGCCTCGTGAGGCGGCGTGATGGCAGCCTCGGCGAGCGGCGCAAGACGAGCAGAGGCGCTTGCCATGGCAGCTTCCATATCAGGATCGAGACTGTAAAGCCGAGCACCGACAGCCGCCCCGGGCCCCCCCCACTCTGAAACGCCGTCAAAAACGCTTTGAATGACCCGGTTTGCTGAATCCGACCAGCGCTCTACGCTCGTCGGTGGCGGCTTCCCTCAACCTGCGCCGCGCTCGGCGAACCTCGACAGCGCCTTCGGTGGCATGCAGCTCATTGCGACAGAAGCCTGGAGAGCAGCTCCTCTGCTGCTCACACGCTCTGCAGTCTGCACAGACGTGTGAGTGTTAGAGTTGTTTGTTTATTGCTAAAAATCTCTCTCTCTCTCATTGCACAGATGGCACAGCCTACTGTGCGGCTGCCACAGCTGTGACAGCGATGGGCTCGCCCTCACTGGCCCTCAGTCACTTGTGCTGCGGCTTGTGTGAGCGACACTGCTCGGCGACTGCCGGCACACTGTGAGACCATGGGTGTGAGGTAAAACCACGCTACCAGCGCTTGGTCACATCGGCCCCGAGGTCAGATCCTTCTACTCCTGTTCGTCTGTTGGTGACAAGAAACTTGTCTACTGAGCAGGAGGGCCTGGCGCACACAGCCCCTGTGGCTGTGCAACTCAGGGTCCACTCTCCACACCAGGTCACCACATCCCGTACTAGCTACTACTTTACAGACGGCGCATGATAAGATAATATTATATATTATTATATGCAACCCAAACACCGCAGGACGCAGCGAGCCACGAGAGATGCACGACCAGGACTACATGCGACAGAACAACAACACAAACAGCGCCGACCCACAGCGCGCGTCTCACAGCACCCTCTCGGTATCCCTCCCCTCGCGCACCACCACCCGCACGTCGGGACTGAGCTCGAGCTCGCTCAAGTCGTAGCACTCCTCCCCGTGCTCCCCGTGCGGGTTGCCGAGCCCCTGCCCTCCGCCCGCCTGCCGCTCCGACACAAAGACAACATCGGGGTCGAGGATCCGCGTGACCGAGGAGATGGGTGCCGGCGCCGCCTCCTCGTCGTGCAGCAGCACACGCACGCCGTCGTCCTCGCTGCTGGCACACAGAGGCCGAATGTGCGGATCGGGCTCCACCACGCTGTGGTGGACGTAGACGCCGAGGCGACGCTCGCCCTCAGACACAAACTCGACGCACGTGAGCCCGTCCTCGTACCACCCGTCGTCCCATTCGGCGGGCGCGTAGGCGACAGGCGAAGCGCGCGGCGCGGCAACCGCGGAGCGCAGCAGCGGCGCGGCAACCGTGGAGCACAGTGGCGAGAGCGAAGGCCACGTGGGACAACTCAGCGCGACAGCAAGGTGGAGATGCATACACACATATCCAGCACAAAATGCCGGGCGCAAAAAAGTAAAGCAACGTACCAGAGACGCCCCCCCTTGGATGGTCTGTTTTATTTATTTATTTTTAGAAATTGGCGAAAGGGGAACCTCGTCGTGGGCTTTGTGTGTACCCTGTCCAGACGTGCTCAACTCGGCAGGCAACGTGCAAGCCCCGCAGGCAGCCGCGCCCAAGCCCAGTGTTTATTCCACAACACCAGCCTCCGCTGCGAGGTTTGCAAGTCGCAAGGCGGGGACCTCCCGCGACTCGGCGGCGAAGCGCGAAAACGCAAACGAGGTAGTGAACGGCGACATGACCTCGTACATGGCGGCGGTGCCCTCGATTGCGCCTTCCGCCATCGCGCTGGTGGTGAAGCTCCCTGCGACAGGGTACAAATCCACCTATCCGCATCAAGAGAAGTGCTCGATTTGGGGCTGGGATGGCTGCATGGTGCACGCAGCGGGCTCGCGCCTTGCCATTGCGTGGCGTTGCGGACCGGAAGCTCTGCCCTATAACACCGTGAGGCTGATCGCGGGCCACAGCCTCGCCCGACGCGGTGAAGGTGACGTCGATCCGGTGCTTGGGGCCGGAGACGCGTGTCATTACGTGGTTGCCCCGCGCCGTGATGGTCCAGTCGCGCAGGCTGTAGGTGGCGCTCGCCATGTCCACCTCCACGGCGAGCTCCTCGCACTTCTTGAAGCCACCCTTGCCCAATTTGAAGCGTTGGCCGCCGCAAGTGCCGTTAATCAGGCGCCAGCCCCAGTTCTCTTGGTTGAGCTCGGACGCCCAGAAAGAGGCGTTGGCCCACTTGCGCTTGCTGCCACCGACGAGCGCGCAGACGTGAAGCTCGGTGATGTAAGTGCCGTTCACGGTCAGGACGGTCGCGTTTACTTGGACGCGTCGAAGTGTGGCCGCGTGCGCTTGCACGCGGTACAAGGAGCTGCGCAGTCGTCAAAGAGAAAGGAAAGGAAAACAGACGGGGTGCGAGAGGCAAACTGTGTTCAGCCCAAACGGGAGGAGTGCGTCCGTTACACGCCCAACGAGTAGGGGGTAGGGGGTAGGGGGTGACGCCCAACCCCCCGAAAAGCAAAACAAAACAGACGGGGTGCGAGAGGCAAACCTGCGAAAGCCCAAGGCAGAAACAAAGGAAAGGAAAGGGAAAACACTGGATTCCCCAAACACGATTTGTGCGAGTAAAGGAAAGGAAAACAGACGGGGTGCGAGAGGCAAACTGTGCTCATCCCAATGCGCTTCTTTCTTAGCTCCCCGGCCCTGGATGTGAGGTTACTGACTGCACTCCAAGTGCTCCAAGGGCGGCAACACACCCATCAAGCTACAGATCAACGGAGGGGCTGCGCCGTGACCTACAGAGAGTCAGCTCAGCGGCGCTTGGGAACGACCAACCCGTAGAGATCAAACCCATGGCCGTGGGGGGTGACTCGAGCCCGGTGAGGGAGAACAGAAGCTCAGTCAGCCCCAGCCTGGGTGACAAATCTTGGTGCACACGTGACCAACTGTGTGGGGCCGAGGAGGGCGGTGGCGGGGGGACACGCCCCCCGGCCTAGTCCGTCCGAGACGTTGGTGATAACGGGCTTGCTCCCAATAGTGGACGGGGGTCCTCTGGGCGGCCGCAGATGCCAGGCAGTGGCAACAGCTGCAGTCGGGGAAGGAGATGAGACCGCCCTTAACCCGGCTGATGGAAGCCCCATGGTCGAGGTGGCACGCCTAATGGCGGGAGAACCGCCTCCTGCGGGCCACGAGATGTAGACTAACGGGGCGATCAGATGGGCGCAAACGGTGCCGAGGGGCGGTGGAGCGGTCGTCATGATTGACGAGATCGCCGTCTCCAGGTCGTTCGGGGCCGAGGCTGTTATCGTCGACGTGCACACCACGGAGGGGAGGAAACGGTGTGGGCTCACGGCTGACTCCACGCTGGGGCAGACACCTGGCGGGAGGACCTCGCGGTTATGCTAGCCGTACCAGGCCCGACGGGGGGGCCATGTGACACACGAGCTGATGGTGGCCTCCCTCGCCCTCCCGGTGAAAGCTCTAGTGAATGAATGGCCCGGGGGAGGCAGTAGTGGATCGGACGGAGAGGTCCTACTGTCGGCCGACGTGGCCCGACTGAGTCGATACAATGACGAGGTGGCCACGTGAGCGGTGAGGCGAGCAGGTAGGAGGTAGCAAAAGGGTTTAAAGAAATAAAATAAAAGTTAAAGGGTCCCCAGCACTTTGCGTTTCCGGAAATTTCCAGGGAAAACAGAGGGTGTTTGGTGCTCCATTCTGGAAACTCGCGACTTTCCCTGAGTCTGAGAGCTGGTCTGGGGCAAAATCTGAGGCAAAATCGAGGAAACCGGCAGCATCCCGGGCTTTTTCCAGGTATACCCGGGGTTTTCCAGGTATACCCGCAAAATACCCGGTATTTTGCCGATTTGGCTGTGATTTTGGGCCCAAACCAGCCTCAGATTCGGCTCAGAGCCCGGAAAATTTGATGGTTTCCCCGGGAAAATAGAGAGGAAAAGAGAGGGTGCTGTAGAGAAAAAAGGAAAGGAAAAGAGACGGGGTGCGAGAGGAAAAGTATATACAGCCTAAATGCTGACACGCAACACGGGGTCCCAGGGAAGGCGAGCAAAAACCTTATCGCGCGCGCTAGACGCCGACTCGGAGGCCGCACCGGTCATCGCGCAGCCGGAGAGAGAGGGAGGCGCTCAATCGCCGAACTCGGGTTCATTCACGCTCCCTCGCTCCCCACGCGCCACGGCCACACGCCGCCGCCCAGACCCCAGTTCCCAGAGCTGAGGGAGGGTGTAGAGGATGTAGAGTGTAGAGCGCTGTAGAGCTGTAGAGATGTAGAGCGCTCTGGAGCGCTGTAGAGCGCTGTAGAGCTCTACATCCGCCGCGTGACGCGAGGCGGGTGCGTTGTAGAGCGATGTAGAGCGCGATTTTGCTGTAGAGTTTGTTGTAGAGGCTCTACACAGCCAAACCGCCGGGAAGGCAGTGACTCAAAGAGGTCGAGGAAAACAGACGGGGTGCGAGAGGCAAACCGGGTTGAGCCCAATACCATTGGGGAGGGTTGACGTCGTGATGTTCACGGAAAATTTCTTTTTCTGCTGTGTCCTGTGAAAATTCCAGCGTGAAGAGAGGGGAAAACCCGACGGGAGGGCCCAGACCTACCCTACCTACCCCGTTTTGATTGATTGATGGGAAGGCGAAACACAGTCCGACCAACGACTGGGACACCAACGCGGTATGGGTGGACGCAGGACGGGCGACCCCGTCATGATGTCCGGCCAGCAAAAAAAGAATACGGACTGCCAGTCGGCCCTGGCTCAGCTCGACCAGGAGTCCCACGACGAGATGGCGACCGGCACGCGCGTCGAGCACGCGCAGGCGGCGCTTCAGAAGGCTGACGCGGTCTGCTTCGACGTGGACTCGACCGTCATCACCAAGGAGGGCATCGACGAGCTCGCCGCCTTCCTCGGCGTCGGCGACCGGGTCGCGGCGCTCACGGCGAGTGCGATGGGCGGCTCGGTGCCGTTCCACGAGGCGCTCGCGGCGCGGCTGGACGTGATGCGGCCGTCGCGCAAGCAGCTGGACGCGATGCTCGCTGCCCACCCTCCGGCGGACCTGCTCACGCCCGGCATCGCCGCGCTGATCGCGCGGCTCGTCGCGCTGAACAAGCGGGTGTACCTCGTCTCGGGCGGGTTCCGGCAGATGATCGAGCCGGTGGCGGCCGAGCTCGCGATCCCGCCGACGGACATCTACGCGAACAGCTTGCTCTTTGACGACGCCGGCGACTTCACCGGCCACGACCCTGCCGAGCCGACCTCGCGCGCCGGCGGCAAGGCCAAGGTGGTGGCGGACCTCAAGGCGTCGAGGGGGTACAGCACGGTGGTGATGATCGGCGATGGCGCGACCGACATGGAGGCGCGCGACGTGCCCGGCGGCGCCGACGCCTTCATCGGCTTTGGCGGCATCCAGGTGCGAGACAAGGTGAAGGCGGGCGCCGACTGGTTTGTCACGTCCTTCGACGAGCTGATGAAGGCCCTGGCGGGCTGCTAGCGCGGGCGCCTCCCCTCGGCGGGGCGGCAGGCCACTCCCAGGGCGGCGCGGCGCGAGGTGGTTGCGTGTGGCAGCGACCGCTGCGCGGCCGCAGAGCGACGCGGCCCGCAGGAGCTCTGTCACCCCTCGAGCGAGGACCCTCTCGTTCGGTACGCATGTATATGCGCCTACTCATGCATGATCACTCTTATGATTTTCTTTTGCCACGGCCCCGGGGGGGGCGAGGAACGACACGGTTCTTCCAGCCACGCTGCTCGCCTCCGCCAAGG
>NW_005199635.1:120942-122339 GCF_000372725.1 Emiliania huxleyi CCMP1516 | reverse complement strand
GGGCCATTTAGTAGGCAGCGTGCAGTAGAGGCGCAGGGCTCGATGAGAGAAAATAGAGTCACAGACAGCGTCAGAGTACGGCTTTAGTCAGTAGGGCAGTGCCATTTCACTCTGACACGCTAATCTTGAAAACGTCTCCAACGGAGCTCCGTGTCGCTTCCAGCGCCCTCCCCCGCGCTCTCTGCGGCCATGGCCGATGCTCCTAGGAAGAGAGGTCATCCGGCTACCGCGAGAGCGACCCAACTCGTCGACATCGTCCGATGATGGTGCCGCAAAGTCAGCCTTCGGAGGCTATCGTGGCGTCGAGCCGGCAGTAGCCGTGACATGTGGTTCCACCACCCCTCGTAGGCTTTGCCTCTGACCGCCACCGTTCCCAGGCTACCTTATGGGATGGAAAGGAAGGCTCGGCGAGCGTATAGAAGCGTGCTCGACCTCGTCGTGGCAACCTGTATGGCAGCGCTGGTAGGCGCGATGAGCGTCGTGCCACCTGACCCGAGACGGGTCGCAGGCGTCGTACCGAGCGCGTCGAGAACGTGTCCTGATGTGATCTGCACGGGTGAGTCACGTCGGCGTCAAAGGAGCGACGTGCGACCTGTCAGAGCTTGATCTCCGATCTCAGCGGCGTCGAGTCTCGTCTCCGGCGCGCAAGCCCGTCCACTCGGCGGGGTCGCAGCTGCCTCTGGAAGGCACCGAGAGGTACATTTTTCGCGCAATGGTCAAAATCAAGGTTTTGTAACGCGGGCTGTGCCACAGTGAAATTGGCACTAGGACTAGCCTAGAGTAATTTACAGAGAGCACTCTCGTTTTGAGTCAGAGGACACAGAGCTGCGACCCAGACGCACTCTCGGGAGACATCACACGCGTGAGTGTATCAACAGCTGTGTGAACACACAAGGCGTCGAACTGGCGTTGATTCTTTGTGGTTTAAAAAAAGACCCGCAGTCATTCAGGGCAGCGCTCCGAGCTGCTTCATCGCCGCCGCGAACTCGTCGTAGGAGGAGCTGTCCGGCGCCGCGCCGCCGCTCGCCGCCTCGGCGGGAGGGGCGGGCTGCTCCGGCTGAGCGGCTGCCGCGGCGGGCGCCCTCCCCTCTGGCTGCGGGAGCGCCGCCTCGGGCTCGAAGGGGGCAGAGGCGACGGGGACCGGCCGCGGCCTCGCCACTGCAGGCCGTTGCACGCGGACCGCCGTCGGCATCATCTGCGGGCGCAAGCTGGCCGGCAGCGCCTTGCGTTGCGGCGGCAGCTTCGGGCCTTGCTGCGGCTCGCTGACCAGCTGGGGCTCGCGCTGGACTTGCAGCGCTGGCTGCGGCGCCGGCTGCATCTGCATCTGGCCCTGCATCTGCTGCTGCGGTTGTTGCTGCTGCGGCTGCGACGGCGGCGGCTGCTGCATCTGCAAGTGT
>NW_005199635.1:115309-120842 GCF_000372725.1 Emiliania huxleyi CCMP1516 | reverse complement strand
CGCCAGCGCGATGGCAGCCTCCCAGCGTCCGGCGGCGGCGAGGGCGGCGGTGGGGAGGGCGGCGCAGCCAGGCGACCGCAGTGAGCAGCCGCCGGTCACCGTGCTAACCTTCCATCAGCCGCTCGCATCGATCATAGCATACGGCTTGCAGCGCCTGGACGGCCGCGTGTGGAGCAGTCGCCACCGTGGACCACTGTGGATCCACGCCGCAGCTCACGAGCCGAGACCCTCCGATATTGCAATGATGGAGGACTTTGTGAGGCACACCTACTCGCTCGACGCTCCGGGCGAGCCAACGCTCCCGCCGGCCTATCCAACATCAGCTCTCGTCGGCTGCGTCGAGATGGCGGACTGCGTGCAGGCGAGCGAGTTTGACGGCTGGGCGCGCACGCTGCCCGACGGTGCGCGCGAGGAGGCGACGGCGCATGGCCGCGATTACTACTTCCTCTTCTGCAGGCACCGCCGGCTCCGCCAGCCGATCCAGATGAGCGGCCGGCACAAGCTGTGGCGCCTCGATCGGAAGCTGGCGGCGGCGCTGTGGGAGGGCGGCCTCGCGCCATCGGAGCTGCTTCCTATCGACTGGCTCGGCCACAGGCAGGCGGCTGTCTCTGGAGCTGCAACAGTGCCCGTGCCTGTCCCGCTGGGTGAGACGCAGGCGCCGCGTGAGCCACGTGCGCTGCCACCGCCGCCGCCCGCCGCCGCCGCCGCCGCCGCGCGACCAGCCACGTCTTCAGCTCACTGCGACGACGGCTTTGACGACGGCTTTGACGGCTGGATGTTGGCCGAGGCCCTCCGCCTCTCCCAGCTCGGCGCTGGAGAAGGGAGCCCGCTGCTGCCCCGGCCTCCTCCGTCTTCTCGAAGCGAAGGCGCCGGTGCGGCGAGTGCGCGGCGTGCGGCCGCCGCAGACGAGGACGCTGCGTTGGCGCGAGTGCTCCAGCAGGCTGAGCTGGAGGAGTCCGACGCCGCCTGGGGCGCCGCCTTGGCCGCGGTGGCGGCAGAGGAGGCTGCGGAGGCGGCGGTGGTGTCCGAGGCGACCAGGCTAGAGGCGGAGGCGGCGGCGGAAGCGCTGGCAGCGGCTGAGGCAGCGGCGGCGGTGGAGGCGGCCGCGCTGGAGGCGGCACAGGCGGCGGAGGAGGAGGAGGTCCTCGCGGCGGTGCTGCGGGCGCGCGAGATTGAGATGCTGCAGGCGGAGGGTCGAGGCGGAGGGCCGGGGCAGGACGCCGGGAGCATCGAGCACGGGAGCGAGCTGCACGATTCTGGCTCCACCTTCCAGGCGCACCTGTGCGGCATCGCCAGTGCGGATGCTGCGCTCGCCGCCCTGTCTGCCGTCCACCGCGACAGCCGCGTGCGCCACGCCGCGTGCGTGCCGTGGGCGTATCGCGTGGTTGAGGGTGGGAGCGGGGTGGTGAAGCGGGGCTGCGATGACGGTGGCGAGGCTGGTGCTGCTAGCCGCTTGGCAGAGCTGCTCGAGACGGCCGGAGCCGCCAACGTGCTCGTGGCAGTCAGCCGGCGTGTGGATGGGCCGATGCTGGGCGGCCGGCGCTTTAACCACTTCCTGAACTGCGCCCGCGAGCTGCTGGAGCAGTGCGGCTACGACCGGCGACCCGCCCTCCGGCGGGAGGCTGCGCGCGGGGCGAGCGGCAGCAGCCGCGGTGGGCAGCAGCCGGGTGCGACGCCGGCGAGCAGCGGGGGCCAGCACGATAGGCGGGTCTACGTGCCAACGAGAAGGCAGCGCCAGTACTCTGCCACCCACAAGAACCACGGCTGATGCGTGATGTGCGAGGCGTCGCGCCGCGCGTTGTGGTATGTGAGCTCGTCTGGCCCTCGTATATCGCGCCAGAGAGGGGCGGGCCGTTGGTGCCGCGTCGCGGGCGTCGGCGCGGACCGCGGTGTGCGTGTGGCCCCTCGCGTTCCGTGGGGGCCCACACATCTCCGAGGGCGGCGCGAGGACCAGAGTTGGAGTCAGAGTGACGTACAGGGAAACTAGAACAAAATAGAGCCTCGCGCACAAGCCGAACGAACGACAAAGCGCGGCTGAGAGTCACACGTGACACCGCCGCGCCGCAGAGCGCAGTCGAGTGGCTGATCGGCCCATGCATGCCCGTGCGCCGCGCGCGGCCGCCCCGCGCACACAAAACGCGTGAGGGCCAAACGAGCTAAGATCCACGCGCAACGGTCGGAGATCCGACCAATCGGGCTCTCGAGCGCTACAGAAGTGACGGCGCCACGGCGAGTCTCTGGTGCCTAGTGTGCGTGTGCGCCTGCCAGGTCAGTGCGCCTGCCAGGCGATGTGCCTACCGCGATCTGTAGTCAGCTGTGCGGGCTGTCGTGGGCTTGTGGCGCCATAACCCCGGCAGGCCGGACGAAACCGACGCTCTGCCACGCCCCAAGGTGCCCGCCGCCCCTCCCCCCTCTGCCCCTCCCCCGCCGCCCTACTGCCCGACCGAGCACGACCACCACTCCTCGTTGTAGAGCACCGCCATGCGCGACTTGAACCAGACGCGCACCGGCACCGCAGGCTCTCGCTCCGGGTGCTGGAATGTGAAGCCGGCGACGCCCGGGTGCGCCGCGGCCCACGCCTTGGCCTCGGCGAAGGTCATGCAGGCGACGTGCACGTCGTCGCCCGCCAGGCAGTGCCCGCGGTACATGCCCTCGTGCAGCGGCCTGCGCACGCGGCGCCTTTGCGTGAGCGGCGGGCGGGCGGGCGGGCGGGCGGGCGGGCGGGCGGGCGGGCGGGCGGGCGGGCGGCGCGCGCCCGACGAGGGTCTGCTCCGCCGCGTCGACGGGCTGGGACGGCTGTCCGTCCTCGCGGAAGGACTGGCGGATCCAGACCTGCGAGACCCACTTTGTGCCGACGGGAGGCAGCCCCGCGTGCAGCGCGTCGAGGTCGAGCTCGCCGTTGAGGAAGCCGGGGAAGAAGATGACCGCCATCCCCTTCTTCGGCTTGATCTCGAGGTTGAGCCGCCGGAAGAAGGTGCCGCCCCCGCCCTCGGGCACGTTGAGGTACATCAGCACCGTCCCGATCCGCTGCCCGCCGCTCGCGCAAAACGCCTTGCCCGCCGTCGTCTGCGGCGGGGAGGAGGCGGCGGTGAGGGAGCGGGCGGGCGGGCGGGCGGGTGGGCGGCGGCGGCGGCGGCGCGTGGGCGGCGCACGTGCGGGTCGACGCCGTCGTAGTGCTCGACGTACCGCTGCCCCTCGGTGTAGCGCGCGACCTGTGGCAGCTCCATGTGGTCGAAGGGCTTGCCGGTGAGCGCCTGGATCTTGGAGAGGAGGGCGGGGCACGGGTCCGCCTTCTTGGACAGGTGGCACGTCAGCGACGTCCGCCCGCGCGTCGCCTCGGAGCCGGCGACCGCGTGCGTCTTGGAGCGCTGCAGCAGCGGCGTGGCCACCTGCGAGCGCGGGCCGGGCCGGGTGGGCGAGCGCACGCCGGGAGCTCGGGCCACGCCACCGGGCTGCCGCCCTCTCCGCCCGGCGTGGCGCGCGCCTGCATCAAAGCGGCGCACTCGTCGTCGCTCAAGAAGTCATCACACACATAGATTGGAGGCCGCTCGTTTATTCTCCGCAGCCCGGGGTGGTCAGGCTTCAGGCGCATGTAACGCTCATCGTTCGTATCCGCCGCCTCGCCCTTCAGAGCACGACTCATTGTCCCATTTTGCGTGCGAGCCGACTGCGTGACAACAGTAGCGGAGCCGCTGACGGCGGTGGCTGCCTTTGCACCCTCACGCGAGCCTGTGCTCAAGTGCAGGCCCGACATCATGCGGCTGAGCGGCCCCGTCTGGCGGACGGAGCCGCTCCGTCCCGGCATGAAGGTGAGGGGGATGGCGACTAGCGGCAGCGCCAGGTGCGCTACGCGCAGTGATAGCGGCGCGGAGGTGACCGCCTTGCCAAGCGGTTGGTCGCCTCCGCACCCCGGGGGCCAAAGTGCACAATTGTAATCCTTTTGTGATGCAACCGGAGACCCTTCCCACACCGTGTGCCGCATCGGAGCTAGAGTGGAGCGCGTCGGAGGGTGTTTCGACACCGGCACGGGCGCCGTAACTTTGGTTTTAACTGCAAGAGAAGACAGCCCAAACGATTGGAAAAAAGAAAGAAAACAAGGCAAACGACGGATGGGAGGACAAACCTGTGTTAGTGCCAGTGCGCGCCAGTCCCGTGCCCAGTGTAAACAGAAAAGAAAACAGACAACCCAAGAGAGGGATGGGAGAACGGCACGCCGCCACCACACAGGGATTTTAAGGAGAGGGGTGTGGTGCGATAGCCGTCGCGCCGCAAATTCTTTTTTCGCATCTAGACTCCTCCCTCGCGGACACCGCGGAGGCGCTCCTAGCGGAGGCGCAAGTTTGTAGTCTGCGGCTGGACGCTTTTTTTAGGCCCAAGTTCGGCGTCTGCGGCTGGACGCGCAGGCGCCGCGGACATTTCAGCATGTACGGGGTGGCCCCGCAAACGCTGCATGCTCACGGGCTCGGCAATGATCAAGCGGAAGCGGCGCCTATGATCTGGTACATGCCGCTGAACATGGGTTACCCAGGGCTGAAGCGCATTCACGAGCAGCCTCCCATCTACGTCTGCCACGACTTCTTGAGCGACGACGAGTGCGCCGCTTTGATGCAGGCGCGCGCCACGCCGGGCGGAGAGGGCGGCAGCCCGGTGGCGTGGCCCGAGCTCCCGGCGTGCGCTCGCCCACCCGGCCCGGCCCGCGCTCGCAGGTGGCCACGCCGCTGCTGCAGCGCTCCAAGACGCACGCGGTCGCCGGCTCCGAGGCGACGCGCGGGCGGACGTCGCTGACGTGCCACCTGTCCAAGAAGGCGGACCCGTGCCCCGCCCTCCTCTCCAAGATCCAGGCGCTCACCGGCAAGCCCTTCGACCACATGGAGCTGCCGCAGGTCGCGCGCTACACCGAGGGGCAGCGGTACGTCGAGCACTACGACGGCGTCGACCCGCACGTGCGCCGCCCACGCGCCGCCGCCGCCGCCGCCCACCCGCCCGCCCGCCCGCCCGCTCCCTCACCGCCGCCTCCTCCCCGCCGCAGACGACGGCGGGCAAGGCGTTTTGCGCGAGCGGCGGGCAGCGGATCGGGACGGTGCTGATGTACCTCAACGTGCCCGAGGGCGGGGGCGGCACCTTCTTCCGGCGGCTCAACCTCGAGATCAAGCCGAAGAAGGGGATGGCGGTCATCTTCTTCCCCGGCTTCCTCAACGGCGAGCTCGACCTCGACGCGCTGCACGCGGGGCTGCCTCCCGTCGGCACAAAGTGGGTCTCGCAGGTCTGGATCCGCCAGTCCTTCCGCGAGGACGGACAGCCGTCCCAGCCCGTCGACGCGGCGGAGCAGACCCTCGTCGGGCGCGCGCCGCGCGCCCGCCCGCCGTCCCGCCCGCCCGCCCGCCCGCCCATACGCATCGCGGCGCATGCCGTTGCCCGAAGGCATGTACCGCGCGCTCTGTCTGGCGGGCGACCACGTGCACGTCGCCTGCATGACCTTCGCCCAGGCCAAACCGCGTCCTGCGGTGCATCCGGACGTCGGCGGCTTCACCTT
>NW_005199635.1:106087-115209 GCF_000372725.1 Emiliania huxleyi CCMP1516 | reverse complement strand
CGTCTGGTTCAAGTCGCGCATGGCGGTGCTCTACAACGAGGAGTGGTGGTCGTGCTCGGTCGGGCAGTAGTCTCTAGGGAGAGGGACCGGGGGTAGGACAGGGGACGCCAGCGGCAATCCCGACACGCAAAGCAAGCAGATACAGCAAGCAGATACGGGCTCTTCCCCACGCCTTGAGGTTGGTCACTCGACGCTGCGTGCGTGCGGTGGCCAGTGAGTGGTGTGCGAGTGTGCCAGCGGAATAGGTTAGGGCGTGCGGGATGCGCAGGGCGGTATCTTGGGGGGCGGTGTCAGTCTGTGGGTGTGCTGTGGGTGTCCCAGCCGTTGACTGTTGGGGCCGCACACAGCCACAGCGGGGCGCCGGTTATGTGAGAGCGGTCCGCGTGCCCGAGAGTGTAGCTGGGGACACTGGGTCGAGAGTAGGGGGGGGAGGGGTGCGAGTCTGCAGTCAGAATGGCATGATATATCATATCAGGGGGGTAACTCTGACCGATCACCGTCGTGCGTCGAGCCGGGACACCCAGCAGCCAGCTCACACGACTCACGAGGGAAACTCTAGACCGGTGGAGATATGGGAAAATGGGAATATACCTCTCTCTTTCGTCTGAGCCGACAACAGAACGACACCGCACTCGTCACTCCGAATCGGGGAACGCACAGTTTTCGCGTTTCTTTTCCCATTTGTCCGCGTCAGTCCAATGTCCATGTACCCGCATGTGGGTTGTGCTGAAACTTCTTCGTTTTCGCCACGTGAGACGTGTGTTAGTCTGTGCCAGTGCGCGCCAGTCCCGTCACCCGTGCGTAGTGTTAATAATTAAATAAATAGAGCAGGCTGCATCTCAACTACCAGGAGTATGGGCGACGCACGAACACAGAGATTAGGCCCGAATGAGGGTGCACAGCGAACCAGTTTAGACCATGTTTAGACCCAGTTTAGACCACCGCTGAACATGAACCAGATTAGTCCTGTTTACGATAAACTGGGTCTAAACAGGGGTCGGCCTGGGTGGGGGACCCTATTACACATACCAGGTTCAGACCCGGTTTAGGGCGCCCCTGGGCAGCTCCGCCGCCGCGGCCGCGCTGGCTGCGGAAGCGGCAGCGTACAGCCGCCATCCTCTGCCTCGGGCCGGACAGCACACCGGGCACACTTGCACCGCGCAACAACAGCCTCGCCGGTCAGGCGCACGGTGTCGTCGGGCGAGCGTGATGATCTCGTCCATGCCGTCGTCGAAGTGCATCAGCAGCCGGTCGCAAAGGTGCGCTCGCTAGTAGAAGTGGTGTTGGGTCGACACACACTGATGAGCTGGCAAGCAGCGCTGGGCTGCTCTCACCTCTCTTCAGAGCTGTCTTCTCTCTTCTGTACAGGTAGAGCGCGGGCGTATGGTATTATCCCACCCTCGTTGTCATCGCCGCGCTTCTTCAGCATCTCCTTTCCAGCCGGCGCGGCGCCACGTGCGGCACGTCCCCTTGACGGCGTGCGCCTTGGTCGGCAGCTGGGCGAGGATGTGCGGGGCGAGGTCCGGCGAGAGGAGGACCTCGGAGAGCACCCACTCGGGCTGCTCCACGAGCCGTGCGGCGTGCTCCTCCGCCACGCGCAGCGCGGCGGCGCTCCAGAGAGGCTCCTGCTCGTCGATGAAGGCGCGACGAATTGCTCTGGCGAGAGAGAGGCCATATAGTGCAGGGGCTTCTCCTGCGGAGTCGTGCGTGCGCAGGGCTCCTCTTTGCTTCCTTCTACTCCCTACTATCATCTCGTTCCCGTCCTACCAGAGAGAGAGAAAGTGCAGTGTGCAGACAGCAGAGAGGCGGGCGCCGCGATGCGGATTGCGGTGGGCGGCCATCGGTGGGCGTCACCAGAGCCGGAGCGGTGGATGGGAGCACGAGCGCGTTTTTTTTTTGCGCGCTCTCCGAGAAAGAACGCAGGTGGAGAAGAGGCAGTGTGTGTACAAGTACATCTACACACTCCACATGCCGCGTACGGGTACGGCCGGGCGTGTCGCGTCCCGCGCGTCGTCGAGCACGACGCAAAACCGGAAAACGCACATACATGCACATGCAGACGCCACACCCGGGTTTTACGTAGATGTGGGACGAAAGGGTGCAGTGCTCGGGCTGCGCTTGGATGGCTGCGGCTTCCAGTACTTGCTGTCTTTCGGCGGAGGCAGGAGCCGCGCCGGCACACCCACCGCCGTGTAGCCCGGAGGCACGGGCTTGTTCACGAGGGCGGACGCCGCGATAGTCGCGCCCTCGCCGACGTGGATGTTGCCGAGGACGGTCGACTTTGCGCCGAGGAAGGCGCCCGCGCCGATCTTTGGGTGTCGGTCGTGCGCGTTGCCGGTGCCCGTCGCGCCGAGCGTCACGTCGTGCATTAGGTAGACGTTGTCGCCGACCACGCTCGTCTCGCCGATCACGACGCCGGTCGCGTGGTCGATTGTGATTCCTGCGGTGCGGGGCTGGGCGTGTCTGGCTGCGCTCCTCTGCTTGCGTCTCTGTGTCAGATGGGAGCCGGGAGTGGGAGCGCGCCGTCGCCGAGCCTTGCGCCCGGGTGGATATCGACGCCGTACATGTCCGACCCCTCGCTCTGGAGCAGCCTCGCGATCAGCTTTCCCGCCTCGCCCCGCCTCCTCCAGTAGTGGCCGGCGACGCGCGCGCAGGCCAGCGCGTGCACGCCCTTGTAGAAGAGGTACACGCCGAGCAGCCCCTGCCCGCCTCGCGCCGCCGGGTCAACCTCCTTGAAGCGGAGGATGTCGGAGGCCACGCTCGTGCAGAGGTCCGGCTCGGCGCGGAAGGCGGACAGGAACACCTTTTCGTAGTCCACCCCCCCGCCGATCCGTGCGTTCGCCGCCAGCTTGCCGCCAACGCCCTCGGCGAGACCGCAAGCGAGGCTGTAATGCTTGAGGACCTCGCGCTGCAGAAAGTTGTCCACGCCAAAGTCCTGCAGGTCGAGCGTCCGCCAAGACTGCTCTCGTGACTGGGCTATAGCGCCCTCACGGATCTCTGTCCACACGGCCCGCTCCACGCCCTTCGACTTGATGCCGCGGGCGAGAGCGTGCGGACAATACTCGTCCGGATCGACGCAGTCTGGCTCCGCCGGCAGGGCTGATAATGGCCTCGGGCGGGAGGACAGAGGGCTCGTGCGGGAGAACAGTGACGAGCTCGCGCGTGGCAACGAGGGTCGCAGCATGCACGCGCAACGTCGGGGAAACTCGGCGAAGGTTACGCCTGTGTGAATGAATCCCCAGGGCCTCCAGGGCTCGCACCTCAACCTCTCACAGGCCAGCGCACAGCGCCATAGGAGGTATTTTCTTCTCAATAACAAGGCTGTGAATAGTCTGTGCTGCTTCTGTTTTGGGGTCGTGTTTGTGTGTACCCAGAGGTTGTCGGGTGTAATAGACAAGTGCGCGCGTCCGCCCGACTCGCCCAACCAAAAGAACAGCGCCGCCTCCCCGCTGACGCCGTGCGTGCGGCTGTCTCGGTCTCTGTACATACGCATATGCTCCCACCCCCGGTCCCCCGCGCTCAGATACGCACCATCGAGGCGAGCGGCGCGGGCCTGAGCAGCTCCGCCGCCTCGAGCGAGGCGTGTCCGACCGCGCTGTCGATCTCGTCCACTATATCGCTCATCGTGTCGCCGCCGCCGCAACACTTGGAGCCGCAGCACTTGGAGCCGCCGCAGGAGCCGCTAACGGATGGGAAGACGCCGAGCATCGCCACCAGCTCGCGGTGCTGCTTGATGACCAGCTCGTGCAGTCGCAGGTCGGCGACGCCGAGGATGTCCTGCGCCTCCACCTGCGTGCCCACCGAGACCATCCCGCACTCGCTGCGCACCCGCTGCCGCCGCACCGTCTCGAGCGCCGCCTCCAGCCGCATCTCGGCGACGCGCAGGTCGCGCTTGCCCGCCTCGGACGACAGCATCGTAATCTCACGCACCCCCTTTGCTCGCTCGTTCAGCAGCGCCTCGAGGACTCCTCCCGTGTAGGCCTGCCCGTACGTCGCAGCGTCGACGCACATGTCAAACAGGCCGCCGCGGATCGGGCTGAAGATCTCGATCGTACCGCCCATCACGACGGCGCAGTTGCTGAGCGTGCCCCCCGCGGGGCGCGACACCTCGGTCGCCGGGATCTTCATCCCGAGCAGGTAGGGCTCCTGAGCGCCAGAAAGGGTGTGGGTGGGTGAAAGAGGGCGGGGCGGTGGGGTGGCGCCGCCTCGAGAGGCGTGGTCGGGGTGCGCACCTTCGTCGGGTCCTCGTTCACCTTCTTCGCCAGGTACAGCGTGATGCCGACCAGTTTCACGTACAGCGAGGAGAACGAGTCGGGCATCGTGAGCGCCGAGACCGCAGAGAGGAAGGCCGAGCCCATCAGCTTGACCTCGTAGATCCAGTACGAAGGCTTCAGGGAGCTGTCGACAGAACGCGTCATCGATGCGTACTTGGAGCGCAGTCGGCTGGTCGCTGAGAGGGGGAAGCGCATCGTCGTCGCCTCGATAAAGTCGGCAAAGCGCCGCCAGTACACGAAGTACGCGGGCGAGTAGATGACGGTCGCCTCGGTGCCCACGGTCAGGTCCATCACATCGGGCTCCGTCGGACTGCGTGAGCTAAAGACGCGCACCGCCAGCGCTGCAGGCCCACGCGGCGCGCCCCACACGCCGTGCGGCTTCTCCTCCCCCAGGACCGTCGCCGTCACCGCGCCGTCGCCCTTGCGCGACTTCCAAATGCTAGCGAGCCAGCCCTTCGCGGAACTCGCGGAGTTCACCTTCATTTGCCGAGAGGGACGCGGCGGGTCCTTCCCGCCTTGATGACTGAGACGAGGTATTTTCAAGAAACCAAAATGGCTGGCTGAAAAAAAAACATAGCTAAAACAAAATGGTTGGAGTGACCCGTGCCGCCGTGTGCCCCGCAGCGGCCTCGCTGGGCCAGGAGATCGGCCCGCGATGCCACCCCCGCAGCAGCCTCGTCGAGCCAGAAGATCGGCTCGCGAAGTATATGCTGTATGGCCCGATACGTAGTGCTCTTGAGAGCTTTCTTCTTGTTGTGCTCTTGCGCCTCGGCGGTTTATAGTGGTGCACTAACCCCGAGAAACCCTTCGGAGTCGCTCCTCGTCGCAAACCCTGTCAGTCAGCAGTCCACTTTCGGGTATGTTCGTAAGAGCCACAACACTGAAAAATGTACTCCTATGGGAATGAATGTTCCTAAGAGCTATCCTGTCTGATTGAAAATTTTGAAAGCTTTGAGTGCGATCTGCTACTCAACCTCCTTGGTTCTCGGATCTGCTACTCAAGGCGAGGAGCAGAGAAAAAAGAAAGTAACTGGCGCCGTTTTTGACCGCATCGGCGACGGGGGCTGCATCTTATCTCGACCCCCGACAGCCTTCTCTTCCCGACAGCCATGGTGAACGCCAGCGTCCTCGCTCTCATCAAGAAGGAGTACCCCGACACCTTCACCAAGATCAGCTCCATCGTCGGCCGCGAGGTTCTCGACTCGCGCGGCAACCCCACTGTGGAGGTGGACCTGACCACCGCGGGTGGCATCACCGTGCGTGCGATGGTGCCCTCTGGCGCCTCCACCGGCATCCACGAGGCGTGCGAGATGCGCGACGGCGACAAGTCGCGGTGCGGCACTAGTCATATCCGCCGTCTGCCTCTTCGCGCCGCGCCGCCGTGCTCGCCTTGCCACTCCGCCGCCGGCGTCCGGCGCCCTGAGCTCACCGCATCTCCCTCGGGCCAGGTACCTCGGCAAGGGCTGCACCAAGGCGGTCGGCCACATCAACAATGAGCTCCAGGCGATCGTCGGCATGTGCTGCCTCGACCAAAAGGCGATCGACGACAAGGCGAGCGCCCTCTCACCCTCGCCCGCCGCTCCCGCTCTCCGGACACCACGCGATCGCACACCGACCACACCTCGGCGGTACTCGCCTTGCGCGTCTTCCCGTCTCGGCCCGCTTACATACGCTACCACTCACCGCGTCTTCGCTTTGCAGATGTGCGAGATGGACACCGGCACCGTCGGCGACGGCTTCCGCAACAAGTCGAAGTTCGGCGCCAACGCAATCCTCGGCATCTCGATGGCGGCCGCCAAGGCGCGCAGCCTCCTCGCCCCAACTCTCCGCTCGCTCCGACCCACCGCACGCGGCCTTGTCGCCCGAGCAGGCGGGCGCAGAGTGCGAGGGCATCCCCCTGTACCAGTACTTTGCCAAGCTCGCGGGCAACGACAAGCTCGTGCTGCCGGTGCCGTGCTTCAACGTCATCAACGGCGGCTCGCACGCCGGCAACAAGCTCGCCTTCCAGGCACCGCCACAGACACCGTCACCTTCCGACGCCGCCTGCACCACCACCACCACCACCACACCTCGCTGTCGCCCTCGCAACCTTCGCCGACCTCACCACAAGCATCGCACTGTCGCTCTCACCGTCTCCTCGCTCTCGTCACGCGCCGCCACACACCGCCTCACGCCCGCCACCCAGCGCCCGCCCCTCCCCCAAGATACGATCGCTGGCCACAGGAGCACTTCCCTGCCTTCCAGATACCATGGAATCTTCCTCTGAACCTTCCTCTGCACCTTCTCTGCACCTTCTGTGCACCTTCTCTGCACCTTCTCTGCACCTTCTCTGCACCTTCTCTGCACCTTCCTGCAGGAGTACTTCATCATCCCGGTCGGCGCCTCCTCCTTCAAGGAGGCGATGCGGATCGGCTGCGAGTGCTACCACGCGCTCAAGGGCATCATCAAGAAGAAGTTTGGCGGCGACGCGACCTCGGTCGGCGACGAGGGCGGCTTCGCGCCCCCCTGTGAGCCGATATAGAAGCCAACACTTCCCGGGCACCGGACCAGCTGTCTTGGCGCCGCTCCCCTCTCCACCTCTGGAGCCGACCCCGCCGGAAGCGGTTGAGCGGCGGCTGGCTCACTCCCGGCCCCTTCTCCTCCCGCAGGCGACGCCAAGGAGGGCTGCGAGCTCATCATGGAGGCGATTGCAAAGGCGGGCTACACGGGCAAGTGCAAGATCGGGCTCGACGTGGCGGCGGCGGAGTTTATGGTGCCGGGCACGGGCGAGGGGACGGGCAAGGAGTCGATGTACGACCTGGCGACGTGGTACCCGGACAACGACCCGATGAAGGAGAAGCTCAAGATGACTATCCCCGAGCTCGCCGCCTTCTACAAGGACCTGAAGGCGACCTTCCCCGACATCGAGACGATCGAGGACCCGTTCGACCAGGACGACTGGAAGGGGTGGAGCACGATGACGGCCGAGATGACGGACTGCCAGATCGTGGGCGACGACCTGACCGTGACCAACGTGCGCCGCATCAAGACCGCCATCGCGGAGAAGGCGTGCACCGCGCTGCTGCTCAAGGTGAACCAGATCGGCACGATCACCGAGTCGATCAACGCCGTCAAGCTCTGCAAGTCCAAGGGCTGGGGCATCATGTGCTCGCACCGCTCGGGCGAGACGGAGGACACCACCATCGCCGACCTCGCCGTCGGTCTCTGCACCGGCCAGATCAAGACGGGCGCTCCGTGCCGCTCGGACCGCCTCGCAAAGTACAACCAGCTGATGCGGATCGAGGAGGAGATTGGTGCGGGCGCGGTGTACGCGGGCGCAACCTGGAAGAAGCCGGCGTGGATGGCGCCCGGCTTCACCCTCGAGAACTAGACGCGCAGTCTCCGCCGCCCCGCCGAGGCCAAGCTCGCGCGCCACGGCCAGCGCGGGCGGGGGATTCTGAGTGCCGAGGCTGACTCCAAAAGAGCGCACTCTGTACTGACTACTGTGTGCCGATTTGGCATTTGCCGTCCGCATGTGGAGTGTCCTCCTTTTATTCTATATGTTTATTGTGCCATATGCACAAAACCGCTTCCCCTCGACTTTTCCATGCACTTCACGCACCGCCCACACCCCTTGCCAGCCCCGCGACGAGGCGCTCCACTAGCCCGACGGCGACGCCCTTGTGATGCAAGACGGAGCCCGACGGCGGCCGGTGGTCGTGCCCCTGGCCGTCGTCGAGCATGAAGTAGATGTCGATGCCCTTGGGCATGAGCAGGGGCAGCGGCAGCTCGTCCAGCGACAGAGCGGGCCGCGCGGAGAGGGCGCTCTGCCGTGCGACGCCGCGAAGGCTCGGCTCGGCCGGCTGCAGCAGCTGCGAGATGACAACCACCGCCTCGGTGGGGGCGGGCCGGCTTGTGAGCAGCTGCAGGGCCGGCGCGGGCGAGCGCATCTGCCGCTGCACGGCGCGCAGCAGCGGGACGAAGCCGCCCCTCGCCTCCTCCGCCGAAAAGGAGAAGACGCGCAGCGAGGAGCCGTTGCACATGCGCCGGTCCATGATCTCGCGCTGCGTCCAGCACAGGCTGATCGGGCGGGGCTCGCCGCTCACGCAGGCCGCGGCTAGCAGCGCCGCAGCCACCTGAAACGCGTTCCCCCCGAGCGCGCGGCCCCGCTCCATCGCCGCCGCCCACTCCCGAGCGCCCCCGAGCGTCCACGGCCGGCAGCAGGCGTCCCTCCTCCCGCCGCTCCGGTCGATGGGCGGGAGCTGCGGCGCCGCCGCCAGCAGGCGCGAGAGGTCGACCGCGATGGGGCGCGCCACGCCAGTCGCCTCCACCTCCCTCTCGAGCGTGAAGACTGGGCGCGGCAGCGCGGGGCACGCGGCGCGCAGCGAGTGCGTGTACGCGGCCAGCAGCTGCTGCGTGACTTGGTGCGTGGAGTAGAGGTCGAGGATCGCATGGTGTGCCACCAGCGCCAGCAGCCAGTGGTCCGGCGCCTTGACGCACGCGAGCACGCGCAAGAGCGGGCCGCGCTCGAAGTTCAGCCGCCGGTGGAGGTTGTCTGGCGACAGCGCCCGCGCGAGCTTCTCGCTCGAGCCGATGCAGCGCACCACTTGCAGTGGCACGACGAGGTGGCTGTGCGCGACGCCGCGCAGCCCGCGGTCGGGCAGGGTGGTGCGGAGGGCCGGCGAGCGGAGCACGACGTCGTCGAGCGCGGCCTGCAGCAGCAGCGGGTTGAGCGGCCCCTGCACCTCGTAGTAGATGCTCAGATGCGAGACGCCGGCCGAGGCGCTGCTGCTCGCTCGCGGCGCCTCGTCGCCGCGGAAGTGGACCAGGGACCAGGAGCTCGCGGCGTGCGCCTCCTGCTCGACGCCC